>NW_026264911.1:170554-222506 GCF_000817695.3 Arachis duranensis
GGATTCTATTCCAACCTAATTGAGAACCGACAGATGATTAGCCGTGCTGTGACAGAGCATTTGGACCTTTTTCACTGAGAGGATGGGATGTAGGCATTGACAACGGTGATGCCCTACATATAGCTTGCCATGGAAAGGAGTAAGAAGGATTGGATGAAGCAGTAGGAAAGCAGAGATTCAGGAGGAGCACAACATCTCCATACACCTATCTGAAATTCCCATCATGGAAATACATGAGTAACTTTATCTTTATTTTATGTTTATTTACTATTATTTTATTTTCCAAATTCCATAATTTATTTAAACTCGCCTGACTGAGATTTACAAGATGACCATAGCTTGCTTCATACCAATAATCTCTGTGGGATCGACCCTTACTCACGTAAGGTTTATTACTTGGACGACCCAGTACACTTGCTGGTTAGTTGAACGGAGTTGTGATCACACATAGTAAAGAGCTATTATCTCGAATTAAATTTCATACAAGTACAAAGAGTACGAATTACAATTTCGTCCACCAATGAAGTTCAAGTTTCCACTCCCAATTCACATCAAGAAGGAAAAGTACTGAAGCCATACGTTCTAAAAGCCCCATACCCTCAACAATTGAAGAAGAGGGGATAGGACATCCAATTCTCAATATTCTTAGAAATCTTCAAGAAATTACAGATTAACATACCCTTTGCTGAAGCAATAGAGCAAATGCCGCTCTATGCCAAGTTCTTAAAGGAGTTGATGACCAAGAAGAGAAGCTGGAAGAACAATGAGACTGTGGTATTGACCGAATAATGTAGTGCCATCATTCAGCACAAATTACCCCAAAAGTTGAAGGATCCTAGGAGCTTCCAGATTTCTTGTATCATAGAAAAAATCACAGTGGAAAAGGCTTTATGTGATTTGGGAGCTAGCATAAATCTGATGTCCTTAGCAATGATGAGAAAAATGAGGATTGAGGAGGCCAAGCCAACAAGAATGGCCCTGCAACTGGCAGATCAATCATTCAAGTTTCTTCACGGAATAGTAGAAGACTTGTTGGTGAAGGTAAGAGACTTTATCTTCCCAGCAGACTTTGTAGTGTTGGATATGGAGGAAGGAGCCAAGACCTCTATCATCCTAGGAAGGCCATTCTTAGCCACTACTGGAGCCATCATTGATGTCCAAAAGGGTGAACTTATCCTTAGACTACATGAGGAGAAAATGATATTCAATGTGTTCAAGGCCATGAGTTACCCACAAGACTCATGGGAGAATGTATGAGGTTGGATTCAGTGGAAGCTGTAGTACAAGAGACTTTTGAAGAGGAAGAACTTGAGGGGTTGAAAGAAGAAGAGGAATCAGCATCAAGCGAAGAGGCTGCAACAGCTAAGGTTCATATTTAGGGCACACTAGAGGAGAAAAATGAAAAAAAAGAAGCACCCAAACTTGAACTAAAGGCACTGCCGCCCACTCTCAAGTATGCATATTTAGGAGAGAATGAAAGTTATCCAGTGATCATAAACTCAGCCCTCAGCCAAGAACAAGAGGAGGAATTACTCCAAGTATTGCAAAAGCATAAGGATGCCATTGGATGGACACTTGCTGACTTGAAGGGAATCAGTTCGGCCATATGCATGCATAAGATACTATTGGAAGATGATGCCAAACCTTCCATTCAACCCCAAAGGAGGCTGAATCCAGTCATGAAGAAAGTGGTACAGAAGGAAGTCATGAAGTTGTGGCAGAGAGGGGTAATCTACCCAATTTCGGATAGCCCATGGGTCAGCCCCGTCCAAGTGGTCCCCAAGAAATGAGGAATCACTGTAGTACCTAATGAAAGGAATGAGCTAATCCCTACAAGAACCGTCACAGGATGGAGGATGTGCATTGATTATAGAAAACTCAATGAAGCCACAAGAAAATATCACTTCCCACTCCCCTTCATGGATCAGATGCTGGAAAGACTTGCAGGATACGCATATTATTGTTTTCTAGATGGTTATTCAGGATATAACCAAATAGTGGTTGATCCAAGAGACCAGGAGAAAACATCATTTACTTGCCCATATAGAGTGTTTTCCTACAGGCGCATGCCATTTGGGCTATGTAATGCACCTACAACTTTTCAACACTGCATGCTTTCTATCTTCTCGGATATGATAGAGAAGTTCATTGAAGTCTTTATGGATGACGTTTCAGTATTCGGGGATTCCTTTCCTAATTGCCTAAATCATCTTGCCTTGGTATTAAAAAGATGTCAAGAGACCAATCTGGTCTTGAATTGGGAAAAACACCACTTTATGGTGACAGAAGGAATAGTCCTTGGCCATAAAATTTCTAACCAAGGCATCGAGGTAGACAGAGCTAAGGTGGAACTAATTGAAAAATTACCTCCACCAAGTGATGTCAAGGCAATTAGGAGCTTTTTAGGGCATGCTGGCTTCTATAGAAGATTTATTAAAGATTTTCAAAGATAGCCAAGCCCTTAAGCAATCTCCTTGTGTCTAATACACCATTTATCTTTGATGAGAAGTGCATGCTAGCATTCGAAAACTTGAAAAAGAAGCTGTCCTCAGCTCCTATCATCACCCCACCTGATTGGAACTTACCATTCGAACTGATGTGTAATGCATCTAATTTCACAGTTGGGGCAGTGTTAGGACAGAGGAAAGATAATTTGGTGCATGTCATATACTATTCCAGCAAGGTCCTCAATGACACTCAACGAAATTATACCACTACTGAAAATGAGTTGTTGGCAATAGTTTTTGCATTTGAAAAATTTAGATCATACCTCATTGGCTCTAAAGTGATTGTTTTCATCGATCACACAACACTTAAATATCTATTTGCCAAACAAGAATCAAAACCAAGACTGATAAGATGGATCTTATTGTTGCAGGAATTCAATATTGAGATTAGAGACAAAAAGGGTGTGGGAACAAGGTAGCAGATCATCTATCCAGGATCCCTTGTGAGAAAAGTGGTACGCATGATACAAGTGTAAACGAGTTCTTTCCAGATGAGCAGTTAATGTTGGTTCACAAGGCACCCTGGTTTGCAGATATTGCCAATTTTAAGGCAACTGGTGACTTGCCTCCTGGAATCAACAAACATCAAAGAAGAAAACTATTAATGATGCTAAATATTTCATTTGGGATGAGTTGTATCTCTTCAAGAAGTGCTTAGATGGAATCCTTAGGAGGTGCATTTCAGAAGAAGAGGGACGAGAGGTCCTATGGAATTGCCATAGTTCTAGCTTTGGAGTAAAGCGTAAGGTTGCCACACCTTATCATCCCCAAACAAGTGGGCAAACTGAGATATCCAACAGAGTTAAAAAGAACCTTGGAAAAGACTGTGGGGGCATCAAGAAAGGACTGGGCGAAAAAGTTAGATGATGCTTTTTGGGCATATAGGACAGCTATCAAAACACCAATTGGGATGTCCCCATATCAACTGGTGTGTATAGAAAGACCTGTCACTTACCATTAGAGCTGGAGCACAAAGCCTTTTGGGCTCTCAAGATAGTAAACCTCGACAGCACTGCTGCATGTGAAAAAAGGGTCTTGCAGCTGCAAGAACTAGAGGATTTTAGGTCTCAAGCCTATGAAAACACCAAGATCTATAAGGAAAAAGCAAAAAGGAGACATGATCTCAACCTGGCACCAAGATGTTTCAAAGAAGGACGACAAGTACTCCTCTACAACTCCAAACTGAGACTCTTCCCTAGAAAACTCAAATCAAGGTGGTCGGGACCCTTTCTGGTCACAAAGGTCTCACCTTATGGACACATAGAAATCATGGAAGAAAGCTCAAGGAGGACATTCACTGTGAATGGGCAAAGACTCAAACACTACTTGGGCAACATGGGGGAGGGCCCCAAACAAAAGTATAATCTCAACTAAAGAAGCAACCGTCGAGCTAGCGACGCTAAAAAAGTGCTTTGTTGGGAGGTAACCCAACCTGAGGTAGTTTTCTTTTCATTTTATCTCAATAAAAGATTCAAGTAGAGTTCTCTGTATTGTGAGGAGCTAAGTTTGGTGTTACACACCAAAACAATCCAAGGGTGAATGTGGAACTCTAAGTTTGGTGTTCCACCAAAGACTCCATCTGAAGATCGCATTGCAACCCTTCAATGATAAAGCATTAACTCTAACAATCAGAGAAACTACTCGACAGATGTTGATTTCTAGTTCATAGTTTACTTTTCTAGTTCATAGTTGTCTTCTTAATGAAAGCACATGAGGTTTCTGCATGTATTCAAATTGCTGCATTAGGCAAGGAACTAAGTTTGGTGTTTACACACCAAATTAAGTTCAGAAATTCACAAGCACACATGGATTCTAACTGTTTTTTTTTTTTTCAAGTGCTTGGAGAACAAACAACTTCTAATAGTTTTACATGAATTCAATCAATCCCTTAAAATAACCATACACCATCATACAAAGAGACAGATAAAGATACAAAAGCTAGGATGATGATGACAAGGAGGAAACAGGAAGACATCAAGAGGTTGTATTGTATTTAACTGTCTCTGAGTTGTAGTACTTTAATTGGAAGTATGATTGAATCTTATTCTCAAGGACATTCATATTCTGCTTGTTCCCCTTTATTCACCTATCGGGGTTGCTGGTCTAAGTTCCCGGTTTTCATTTTTCACCCTGCTAAAATGTATGCTTGTCCTTTAAGCTAAATAAAAGAAGATGTTATGAAAAACCAGAGTGGGGTTCATCTTGTGAAGCAAGTTCTCAATGTTTGTAGTGTGGTAATTGATTAGCTAAGTTGGTTCACCAATAAGGTATACAGGCAACTAGATGTTCTGAATCATATGCTTGATGCACATTCTATGAGACTAGCTAAATAACAAGATCCTAATAAGAAAAAAGAAAAACAGTGAGAGTTTGAAAAAGAAAGAGAATAAGAAATAAGGCTAGGCACCAAGGGTTTGAATCTTGAGGCATGTGTCTGTGGTGTTCTTGTGCAAATGATCTGCTTGGATGAATAAGTTCTCAAGAGTGCTTCATCACTTGGTATCTTGGGTTAACTAACCTGGGATTATCAGCTGAAAATCCACTATCAAGAGCAACCTTGCTACAAAACACTTAGTAACCCAAAGAGGTGCTGGACACCAAGGCCTCAAGAAAAGAAAATAACAAACCATATGCCTGTGGTGTGCATGTGTGGGGGAGAGAGACTTGAGGGAGTAGGTCCTTAGGGGTGTCTCAACACTTAGCACCTTGAACCAACTGGTTCGCGAGTGTTGGCTAAAGGCTTATCTTAAAGAGTCACCCCCTCACAAAGCACTTAGCCTAAAAGAATGCAATAAACCCTAAAAGGAAAGGGGAGATCAATGAATCAGGATCTCATAGGATGCAATCAAGCGAGTATTCAAGAGCATGATAAGGACCTGAAAACCAGTAAAGGAATGAACCTAAGTGCTATGCATGAAACCCCATAAACCAAGAACTTGACTTCTATAATAAGAACTTGTTTCTCTTGTTCTTTCATTCATCATTCTTATGCTTCAGTACTTGCTAAGGGACAAGCAAGCTTTAAGTTTGGTGTTGTGATGCCAGGGCATCTTGGCCAGTTTTATTGACCTTTTCTTTACTATTTTAGGGTAGTTTCATGCATTTTCTTAGTAAATAAGCAAGTTTTGGGTAAAAATACACTTACATATTGATTTAAGCAAACATTGTGAACTTTACATGATTTCATGAGAATAATGCAGGAATTGAATGATAAAATGGATGATGATGATCTCATGACTTAGAACAGAGCTTTGATGCACCCTGTTTGTTTGATTTCAAGACAAAGGAAGCAAAGAAGAGCCACGTTAGCCGCCACGTCAGCCTCACTAACGTAACCACTAACGTGGAATGGGAGCAAGCTTGCAGCGTTAGTGGAAAAGTTATCATCAATAACGCCTTCGAAAGCCATCATAAACCACGTTAGTTGCCACGTTAGTTACATTAACGTGGGAACTAACGTGGAAGAAAAGGGAAGCTCCAACGTTAGTGGTAAAAGTAAACACCACTAACGTTCCAAAAGGCCACACATAGCCAAGTTAACAGTCACATTAATCCAATTAACGTGAACTCTAACATGGAGTAAAGAAGAGATCGCTAACGTTAGTGACACTCACCTTTGTCACTAACGCTAGATCAGGCCAAGATTGCCAACGTTAGTAGTCAAGATAAGACCCCTAACGTGAAAGGTAACGTGGAGCAAGGGATGATAGGTGATGAGCGGATAATTTATACGCTTTTTGGCATTGTTTTTAGGTAGTTTTTAGTAAGTTCAAGCTACTTTTAGGGATGTTTTCATTAGTTTTTATGTTAAATTCACATTTCTGGACTTTACTATGAGTTTGTGTGTTTTTTCTGTAATTTTAGGTAATTTCTAGCTGAAATTGAGGGACTTGAGCAAAACTCTAAAAAAGGCTGACAAAAGGACTGCTGATGCTGTTGGAATCTGACCTCCCTGCACTCAAAATGGATTTTCTGGAGCTACAGAACTCCAATTGGCGCGCTCTCAATGATGTTGGAAAGTAGACATCCAGAGTTGGACCATTTTCACTGAGAGGATGGGATGTAGCTATCAACAAGGGTGATGCCTCCAGACGATTAGCCGTGTAGTGACAGCGCATAGGACCATTTTTCCGAGAGGATTAAAAGTAGCCATTGATGATGGTGATGCCCTACATACAGCTTCCCATGGAAAGGAGTAAGAAGGATCGGATGAATGTAATAAGAAATAGAGATTCAAGAGGAGCACAGCACCTCCACATGCCTATCTGAAATTCCCACTATTGATCTACATAAGTATTTCTATCCCTTTATTTTATTTATCTTTTAAATATCTAATCCAATTACATTTGACTCTACCTGACTGAGATTTACAAGGTGACCATAGCTTGCTTCATACCAACAATCTCTGTGGAATCGATCCTTACTCACGCAAGGTATTACTTGGATGACCCAGTACACTTGCTGGTTAAGTTGAACGGAGTTGTGATCATAAATTCCAATAGAGCCAATTTTTAAATCTCATGCAAATACAAAGAGGATCACAATTTCGTCCACCAATAGGCCAACGTTAATGACACTCACCTTTGTCATTAACGTTGGAAATGGCAAGCACACCCACGTTAGTGGTCACGTTAATGCCATTAACGTGAAGCACTAATGTGGGAAGAAAGGGCGTTTTGAAGCGTTAGTGACAAAGGTAAGTGTCACTAGCGCTCTCAAACTTTTTCATGCCCACGTTAAGGACCACGTTAGTTACACTAATGTGGATCATTAACGTGGGAAAGAGGGACAAGGAGCGGCATTATTGGTAAAAGTGAGTGCCAATAACGTTTGCGAAGGGCCAAGAGGCTATGTTAGTGGTCACGTTAGTACCACTAACGTTGAAGTTAATATGGATCAATTGGTTTGGAACGTTTGTGACAAAGTTATCGTCACTAACGCTTTCGAACCCAAGTTTACACCTAACGTTAACGCCACTAACGTCCTAACTAACGTCCTACCATGCCTGACTCACATTCTTTCTGCAAGCAAAGCTGAGCCCATTGAAGACTGTAACTGGTTCAACTAAAGATCAAGGGCCCATATCCAAGACTTAAAGAGCTAACTAGAAGATCAGAAGAGTAGTATATATAGGAAGTAGTTTTGAACTAGAAGGAGGCTTGGCATTATTGGGAACTACATTCTGTATATTTACTTTTCCTACAAATTCTAGTTTACTTTCAGAATGCACTCTTTTATATCATCTTCCATTTTCAGAGCTATGAACAACTAAACCCCTTTTCATTGGATTAGGGAGCTCTATTGTAATTTGATGGATTAATTATAGTTTTCATTCTTCTTCCTCTTTCTTTTCTCTTGATTTACTAGAAAGCTTTTGATCTTAAATCAATTTGTTAGTTGTCTTGGAAAAGAAACTCTCCATAAATGGATCTCCTCTGAGCCTTGGAAAATGGATGAGGAGATTGATAAACCACTATTTCATGGTTTATATTGTATTTAATTGAGTGATTTTATCAAGATTTTCACCCACTTATTCATATGATTTACATGATTTTACAATTCCTTCCTAGTTTAGTTCTATGATTGAAAACATGCTTCTTTGGTCTTAATTTAGCTAATCTTAATCCTCTTTTATTACCATTTGATGCCTGGATTTGTGTGCTAAGTATTTCAGGCTTCATAGGGTAGGAATGGCGTAAGGAATGAAGAGAAAGCGTGCAAAACTGGAAGGAACACAAGGAATTAAGCAGATGACCAACAAGAAGTCACGCGGTCGCATGGCTCACGCGACCGCGCGAAATGGAAGAAATCAGAGTGACGTGTTCACGTGCCTAACGCGACCGCGCGGATCAGAAGCTGCACGAACGACGTGAATGCGTGGACGACGCGCACGCGTGGTACGAAAAACGCTGAGTGACGCGATCACGTGGACGACGTGGCCGCGTGACGTTCGCGATCTGCAGAATTACATAAGTCGCTGGTAGAGATTCTGGGCCACATTTTAACTCAGTTTTTGGCCCATAAACACAGATTAAAGTTAGAGAACATGCAGAGATTCAGAAGATGACCTCAGATTCAATCATTACTTACAATTTTAGGTTTTAGATGTATTTTTTAGAGAGAGAGAGAGAGAGAGGAGAGAGCCTCTCTCCTCTCTCTTAGGATTTAGGATTAGGATTTTTAGAACTTAGGAATATTTTTATCTTCTTCAGCTCAGGTTCAATGTTCTTATTTATTTATTTTCTCTTTTATTTGTTTAATGACCATTCATGTTATGATTTTCTTTATTTGATATAAATTGAGGTATTTTCAGACATATAATTTTTATTTAGCTTTTTATATTCTTGGCTTTAATTGATTAATTGGAGACTCTTGAGTTATCAAACTCATCGTGATTGATAATTGTTATTTTTGCTAATTGAATTGAATTCTAATAACTCTAGTCCTTTCTTAGGAATTGGCTAGGACCTAAGGATCAAACTAATTAGTCCACTTGACTTTTCTTTGCTTTAGTAAAGGTTAACTAAGTGGGATTAAAAACTCAATTCTCATCACCATCGATAAGGATAACTAGGATAGGACTTCCAACTTCTCATATCTTGCCAAGAGTTTATTTTATAATCATTTATTTATTTTACTTGTCAATTAACATACTTCTTCCTTACTTTCAAAACCCCCAATTTACAAGACTCATAACCAATAATAAGTACATACATCCCTACAATTCCTTGAGAAGATGACCCGAGATTTAAATACTCGGTTATCAATTTTAAAAGGGGTTTGTTACTTGTGACAATCAAAACAATTGTAAGAAAGGACTTTTGTTGGTTTAGAAGCTATACTTGCAACGGGAATTTATTCTGAATTCTAGACTACGCAAAAGTTCTCTCTCCAAAATGGCGCCGTTGCCGGGAAATTGCAAACGTGTGCCTTATTATTGGTTATTGTAAATATTTTTCAAAAAAATCTTATCTTATTTTTTTCAAAAATATCTTATCTTATTTTTTTTCAGAAAAATCAAATCTTTTTCAAATTATTTTCTTTTTGTTAGTTTTTGTTTTTATTTTCTCCTACTACTATGAACTCTCACCCCTTTGGCTATGAGTCTGGTTACAATAATGTTGCAGGAAGAGGAAATTACAATGAGAACAGGCATCAAGGTTGTAACAATCAAAGATGGGAGGAGCCACAAAGATTTAATCAACCCTCGTGGCGACAATCATCTCCAATGGACTATCAACAACCATTCTGTGATGCATATCAAGGTAAGGGCTATGGTGAGCGCGCTCTTGATTATCAACAACCACCACCATATGCCTATGAACCCTCTCCTCAACATGACTTTGGACCACCATACTCACAAGCCCCTTTTCGCCATTCACCTCCATATGACCCCAATCCTTATTCACCACACCAACCACCATATGAACCATACCCAGAACCACCACCTCAATATACACCATCTCCATATCCTTATCAAGAGGAACCACCCCCGTGTTATGAGCCTTTTCTCCCAACAAATGAACCCTCCTACCCACCCTAAACCTCCATGGAGAGCCCACTTGCCTCTATCACTGATCTCACCTCTACTCTTCAAGCACTTATATCCCGCATGAACCAACCCTCTACCCCCAATATTCAACCCTCAAGCTCCAATGCACTTCCATCTCAACCACATAATGATCCACCCATCCCATCACCACCATCCATGGAAGAGCACCAACATCCATCAATCCAAGAGCAACATGATCCCACTGAAACTATTGACATAGAACAAGAGAGAGAGGATTATCTTTGCGAATCCATACTTCATAAGGAGCTAGAAGAGGCACTAAAGGTGAAGGTAGTAGAGACCCTTGAAGTTGACAGCGCGGTTGAAGAACTAGTGAAGGAAGACAACAAGGAGAATTTTGTACTTGAAGGTGAAGAAATAGTTGAACAGAAAATCATCAAGGATGAATACGATTTCATACTTAAACATCTAGATCAAGCAATAAATCGATTACCTTTCCGACGTTCAGACATTCAAGTAACCCCCATGGCTTCATGTGGAGAATCTACTGAAGAACGTAGCAGGAAGGAGAAGTTACGCACTCCGGTGGATAGTGAGCAGCACGATTTGGTATTGGAACAAGTGGAGGAAGCCGGAATTATTGAAGAAGAAGAAGTGGTTCAAGACTTAGGAGATGCTGAACCTCAATGGGAAAGTCAAGTTATAGAGCCTCCTTCAAAGACGTTTGAAACTGATGTTGAGGAGGGTGTACAACCTCCAAGGCATCTCATGATTGAAGTCTTTGAAAGGGATGGTCAAGAGATGGATTCGATCATTGATGAATTCTTATCTACATTTGAATCATCTCCCATTGGACTTGACATGGAGATTAAAGAAGAAGAAACACAACCTCACATGCCCTTGGTGAACAATGAAGAAGAAATTGAATCAAAAGAAAGCTACCAAGAAGAAGAGGTTAAAATTGAAGAAGCTTGCAAAGAGGTGGAAGATGTCGAAGAAGAGCACAAGGGAGTGGAGCTTGCACGTTCATTAGAAACACCTCCCCCTAAGTTGCCATCATCCTTCACAATATTCAAGTAGGTAAAATTCATATCCCTTAGCTTTCTAATTCCACTTGAATACGGGCTACTGGAGATGGATGGTCAACTTAGAGCTCTTTGTGGCATTAAGAGTAAGAGGAAGATGGTCAGTGGTAAGAATTGTCCTACAAGGTTCATTATGGTTGGAAGCTTTAAGTTTAAACGCAAAGGTTGGTGTAGAGCTCCACTGAATGGGTCTAAAAAGTTGTTTGGCCGCTTTAGTGAGAATTCAGAATGCTTGCCACCCGGATGGAATCATGATAATCAACTTGAAGATGGGTGTAGAAACAAGATTTAGGATCCAGGAATATATGAGGATCAACTTTGGGAGCTCGAAGCTTGTGGAGAACTTCATCAACACTTGGTAAATTTACTTGGTATTGATAGAGCTTATTGGAAGTCCAAGCATTGGTGGAAGTTTCAGGATGAGTTCAAGCACAAGCCGCCATAACAAGGAGCTCACCAAATGTCCAACTTAAGGACTTTAACTAAAAGTGCTAGGTGGGAGACAACCCACCATGGTATGATTGTTCCCTCTCCATTTTGCTTTGTTTTTGAGTTTTGATTGAACCTGGAATCATGCATAGCATTCATATTAAGCATTGCATTCTGCATACTGCATTAAAAAAATCACGTACGCGACACGACAGCCTCGCCGACGCGTCCGCGTCATAAGTGCGTTGGGAAGAAAACAAAATTGAACAGAGAGTCATGCGAAAGCGCGGCTGGAGGCGTGCCTTTGGCACAAATTGGTCCGTGCGACCGCGTCGCTGACGCGTCCGCGTCATGTGGGAAAACGCCTCCCACGCGTCTGCGTCACCCACGCGAATGTGTGCCTCAAAATCGACGTAAAAAGGGTGTATGGCCGAAAGTTGAGCTAGAATTGGGCTGGACTCATGCTAGATGCACAAGCCCTGCCACGTGTACGCGTGCCCCACGTGTCGGCGCCATTTTCAAATTCAGGCCATCCACGCGATCGCGTCAACTACGCGATCGCATCACCCAAAGATTTGGCAATATGCATTTCAAACAGAGAGTTGCGCGACCGCGGGGCTGCCCTCACGCTACTGGCACAAATCATTCCACGCGACCGCGTGGATGACGTGTCCGCGTCATTTCATAGAAGTGCTATCCGCGCGAACGCATCACTCACGCGTCCGTGTTGCCTGCGCCGCACAACTTATCCAAATCAGCCAAATATCTTATCTTTTCTTCCCCAAATCTAAATCTTTTCTTTCCTTTCTTTTGCTTTTTCTTTCTTTTTTTTCTTTTAATTGGTGTTGGCAATTTATTTGGGTCATTATTTTCTTGTGGATTGTTAAGAAAATGTTTGACAATTGTATATTATTCTTTTAAGGGTGCTTGCATGTTGAATTTAATACTTTCCATACCTTATTTAATATGCATGCTTTGTGTTTGTGAAAAAGCCCTTATGGCATTGTGCATTCTTCATTATTCTATTCTTCTACTCTAATGCCTGTTTTTCACAAAACCCTTTCCACTCTTTTATTAATTGAATATAATTGTCAATACAAACGTTATTGTTAGTTTCTCACGACTAATAATACATTAAGGCTTTTAATGCTTGATTTACGCTACTCATGCCTTTGCCAGCATGCCAATAAACATCTTGCATTTAATTGCCTCAATTTATCATGCCCTGTTTCCGTTGTTGTCCTAATTTCATGGAGTCGCGACCATGTGTTAACGACTTTCTTCCTTACTTTGGCATGATTATCACTCATACTACCCTCCTCTCTGCTCTATCCCTTTGACCTCATGTCCCTTTTTCTTCTCCCTTTTCAAGATGGCCACCAGGAAGGCTAAAGAGAGACTATACCAAGAGCAGTCGCTGAGGAACCACAACCCCCGCCCACCTATACAGCTTTGCATGCACCGAGGACGGCTCAATCTTTAAGTGTGGGGAGGTCGATACCAATCTCCGTGGGTAAGTCACCTTCTTCTCAACACCAATTTTTATTTTTCATTGTTGCATTTGCATGTTTGATTGCATGTTTGTTTGATTTTGCGCATATATTACCATTACTTGGTTGAAGTAATATTTTCTTTTTCAAAAAACTTTTTATAACATTTCACTAATTTGAATTAAAATTTTTATTGAACTTGTTTGAAGAAATCTTATTTTGGAACATGCTTTAAAGCACGAACACACAAAACCAGTGAGATTTTGAGCCTATTTGATTGGTTGCATTCTATCAACCAATATTTTATTTTTGGTGTGTGTTTTTCTCTCTACAATTGTGATCTTTGTCTTGCTTAATTCTATATTTCCATTATTTGATGTAAGCATGCACTTATATGATTGAGGCCTTGTTTTACTAAGCTTATATACCCATATGGCCTTACCCTTCCATTATCCTTTGCAAACCAATTTGAGCCTATTTTACCCATTTGTTCTTTACTTTAGCTCATTACTAACTCTAAGCGAAAAACAATAATGTCCTTAATTTGAATCCTTGGTTAGTTTAGACTAGTAAAAGTGCTAATGATTTAAGTGTGGGGAAGTTGGATTTGAAAATATTTGGTTTGAGTAATTGGGTGTTGTATATTTTAGTGAAAATGTGCAAAATAATAGTTCAGCACATATTATTGCATTCAATACTTTAATCTTATGCATTGAGAAGAATAAAAGAAAAATAATAATAAAAAAAGTGAAAAAGAAAAGAAAAAAAAGAAAATAATAAAAGGGGACAAAATGCCCCAAAGTAAGTGTTGGTATCAATGCATATGTACTGAACTCAAATTTAGGATGCATGAATATGTGAAAAATATAGTTAATGGGAAGTTAGATTTTGTATTTTAAATAAATGGATTGTCTTAAATTAGGTGGAAAGTTTATATTAATTAAGGATTCAAATTTTAGTCCACCTGGCCAAATACAATCCTACCTTGACCCTAACCCCATTACAACCCTTAAAAGACCTCTTGATTTGTGTATTGGTGCATTAAATTTTTGTTGATTGTTAGATGAAGAGCAAGCTATAGAAAGCAAGATTAGTAGAGAATTGAGAGAATTGACCCTAGACACTTGAGAGTTAGAATGATATACACTACCAGTAAGGGTTCAACACTTAATTCTATGTTCCCTGCTTTCATGAGCTATCCTCTTCTTGCAAGTTATTTGTATTGTATTTTGTGATTTGAATTAGTGAAATCCAGTTCATATTTATTCTTGAAGGATTTATTTACTTTTTCACCAAGTAGGTAGAATCATTTTAGCATGTAGTTGCATTCACATTCATGGGTTGCATTGCATGAGTCCTGCTTTTCCCCACTCATTTATTTTGTCTCCTTGAGCTTAGCATGAAGACATGCTAATGTTTAAGTGTGGGGAGGTTGATAAACCACTATTTCATGGTTTATATTGTATTTAATTGAGTGGTTTTATCAAGCTTTTCACCCACTTATTCATGTGATTTGCATGATTTTACAATTCCTTCCTAGTTTAGTTCTATGATTGAAAACATGCTTCTTTGGTCTTAATTTAGCTAATCTTAATCCTCTCTTATTACCACTCGATGCCTTGATCTGTGTGCTAAGTGTTTCATGCTTCATAGGGCAGGAATGGCGTAAGGAATGAAGAGGAAGCATGCAAAACTGGAAGGAACACAAGGAATTGAGGAGATGACCAGCAAGAAGTCACGCGGTCGCATGGCTCACGCGACCGCGTGAAATGGAACAAATCAAAGTGACGCGTTCGCGTGCCTGACGCGACTGCGCGGATTGGAAGCTGCACGAATGACGCGAATGCATGGACGACGCGCACGCGTGGTACGAAAAACACCGAGTGACGTGATCGCGTGGACGACGTGGCCGCGTGACGTGCGCGATCTGCAAAATTACAGAAGTCGCTGGCAAAGATTCTGGGCCACATTTCAACCCAGTTTTCGGCCCATAAACACAGATTAAAGTCAGGAAACATGCAGAGATTTAGAAGATGACTTCAGATTCAATCATTACTCACAATTTTAGGTTTTAGATGTAGTTTTTAGAGAGAGAGGCTCTCTCCTCTCTCTTAGGATTTAGGATTAGGATTTTTAGAACATAGGAATATTTTTATCTTCTTCAGCTCAGGTTCAATGTTCATATTTATTTATTTTCTCTTTTATTTGTTTAATGACCATTCATGTTATGATTTTTTTTATTTGATATAAATTGAGGTATTTTCAGACATATGATTTTTATCTAGCTTTTTATATTCTTGGCTTTAATTGATTAATTGGAGACTCTTGAGTTATCAAACTCATCGTGATTGATAATTGTTATTTTTGCTAATTGAATTGAATTCCAATAACTCTAGTCCTTTCTTAGGAATTGGCTAGGACCTGAGGATCAACCTATTTAGTCCACTTGACTTTCCTTTGCTTTAGTAAAGGTTAACTAAGTGGGATTAAAAACTCAATTCTCATCACCATCGATAAGGATAACTAGGATACGACTTCTAATTTCTCATATCTTGCCAAGAGTTTATTTTATAGTCATTTATTTATTTTACTTGTCAATTAACATACTTCTTCCTTACTTTCAAAACCCCCAATTTACAAGACTCATAACCAATAATAAGAACATACCTCCCTGCAATTCCTTGAGAAGACGACCCGAGGTTTAAATACTCGGTTATCAATTTTAAAAGGGGTTTGTTACTTGTGACAACCAAAACGTTTGTAAGAATGGACTTTTGTTGGTTTAGAAGCTATACTTGCAACGGGAATTTATTCTGAATTCTAGACTACGCAAAAATTCTCTCTTCAGAGATCATGCTAGAATTGCTTTCTCATGTTGGACCAAATTGGGGTTTGGATGGATATAGTGACATGTAATCCTACCAACACTTTGATTTGGAAATACATGTGGTATAATCAGTAACCATACTTCATCTCTTCTCATGAGCAATTAAATCAAGGAATTGGGCAATTGTTCAAGCTTAGAGAGATTGGGTTGCCAAGAAATTGGGATCCAATCACTTAAGATTGCCAAGGAGATTAATGAATGCATTGATTGAGGAAGAGATGAGAATGAACTTGATCCGGAAAATGCAACATCTGCTAAGCCCAATGAATCCCCTATTTCTGATTTACCCATTCTCTTTACCTTCTGCCATTTACTTTTATGTTCATCTCCCCAAATTCCCATTTAAAATTCTGCAATTTACTTTATGCAATTTACTTTCTGCCATTTATTTCCAGCATTTACATTTTCTGTCATTTGCTTTTCCGCCATTTAATTTTCTGCAATTACCAACTCAACTTCTACTTAGCTCAACTAGAACATTCCTCCAATTAAAGTTGCTTGACCAATCAATCCCTGTGGGATTCGACCTCACTCTATTGTGAGTTTTTACTTGACGACAATTCGGTATACTTACAGAAGGGAAATTTGTTGAGAGACAAGTTTTCGTGCATCAAGTTATTGGCTAGGTACATTCTGCTTTTGAAGTTGCTGAGGTGGTGGTTGGGGTCAGATGTGCCGTCATAGAGGTCCATGTCGGGCGATTTGAAATTCCTGAAAACTTTAGCCCTCTTGATCTCCTCTGTGAACGGGTCTTCTCCACCTAGGGGGCATTCTTCCCGATCTGTTCGATTATTCCTATTCTGAAGATCAGCTTCCAATTTTCTGAGCCTGTCTTCTAGCTCTTTTTATTGTCTCACCTCTCTTCGTAACTCCTATTCTGCTTTCCGTTGTGGTTCAGCCTCATGTTTGAGCTGTTGCAGTCGATCCCCTTGGCCATGAACCAAATCCAGGATCTCGGTTGTATGAGGATAGTCCTCATCCTCAGGATAGTGGACCTCAGAATGGAGCCTCCTTGGATGAGGATTTCCCGAGGTCCCTTCCCTGTGAGGCCCTTGGTATTGTGGTGGAGGAGGAAGCACGAAGGTCTGGCCTTCTGGCTAAACTTCTTGCTCAAATTCAGATGCCGTGTGGCCGTCTTCATGCTCATGGTCTACCATTTGTTAGAGAGAGAATTCTAGGTTTCCCAACAATGGTACCAATGTTCCGAAAGTTACCTGAAACATTGATTTGGGCTTGAACGTGAGGTTCAGATCTCTTTGAAGGGTAACGTCCAACTTGTTTAGCGTCGAGGTGCCGCCTGCCCAAATTCCTCGTGAGGAGGTGGGGGATGGTATCTGTAAGAGATTCAGATGTTTAAGTTAGTAAGGGCTTTAAGCAGGTTGTTAGTAGATTAGAGCGTGAATTATACTTGAGGGGTGCCAGTGTATTTATAATAGAGTTGATAACCACCTTTGTTGAAGTAGTTCCATCTTTTTTTATAGATAACTGTTTCCTTTATCCTGAGAGTTTGTTGTAGTTTATCTTTTAGAGAAGATAGAGATAGTAGAAGAGATTTTTGGAGGTAGTTATCTGTTTTGAGCAGGAAGAGCTTAGCCTCCTTATGTTGGTGTCTGACCTCTTTGTGTCATAAAGACCACCTTTCTTGGTGGACCTTTTTGTCTTATTAGACCTGACTTTTATTTGTTGGGTCAAGGTATGAATAATAACAATTATAATAGCAATAGATAATGGCATTGATAGAATAATAATAATAATGACATTGATAGAATCAAATTTTATCTTTGTTAAAATCACTTTTTTTAAGTCAACTCAAAAAAATAACTTATTGAAATATTAAATTTTTAGTATTGAATAAATTATTTAAATAATTCTGTATCTTTTAACAAAACAACTATTTTTTTTTTCGATTAACACAACAACTAAATTTATTTATGGTTATACACACAATAATTTTTTTTTGTCATACACAACAATCATTTAATTCTTAATATTTGCCTACGTTCAATTTGTTACAATTTTTTCTTGTTCAATGTGCAAAAAGTTGTTCACCAAAAACGTATCACTTTTTCAATATATTTATACATTTAAAAGACACACGTTACCAATTAAAAATGTATTCATACATTTAATCAGTCCAATTAAAAAGCTTATCTGACTACCAAAAACAAATTTACACATTTAATATTTGATGTATACAAAAATACAGGAAAAAATTGGTCGGTAATTACAAAAATATACATTATTGTCGCATTTTATCACTATTAAAGACATACGTCTGCTGTATAGAAAGCCACCGCAATGAAAACGGACAGCCGTTCCAGAGGTCTGCGCAGGTTAAAATTCACCTTCGGTGAATGCTAGCATGATGAAACACATTTGTTTCCTCAGGTGAGGAAATCACGTGGAGTAGCTTGGATTCTGTCCCGTGTGGTAGCGTGTGGTGGACGCGAAGACAGCCATTGACTATGAATGCAGAAATGTTCTAGGCGGTTCCGTAGTTGGTTTATTAGGGGTGGCTGATAATGCTTTAATTAAATTTTTTTTAATTATTGGGGTTTTTGGGCTTTGTGGATAGAGTTTTTTATAATGCTGGGCTTTAGGTTTTCGGCCTTTGAATATGGAATGAAATTTACATTTTATTTTTGTTATTAGATATTTTGGGCTATTCTAATTTTTAGTGTTTTTATGTAAGGCAAATTTTAAAAAAAAAAAACGAAATAAAATATATGAATATATTTAGGATTACATAATCCTGTCCAAAAAATAATAATTATAAAGAATTACAGAACTAAAAAAATATGAAGTATTTAGGATTTTATACAAATATATGCTTTAGACAAAAATTAATAAAAATGTGTTTAATAGTAGTTTACTATGCATAATATTTTTTAAATTTTAGAATTTAGGATTTAGATTTTATATTTGAGAATTAAAATTTAAGATTGTTCGATTAGATAGAATAAAAAAAATATTAAGTGTTTAAAATTTAAGATTTAGGTTTTAGGATTTATAGTTTAATATTATAGAATAAAAAAAATATAAAGTGTTTAAAATTACATACAAGTACATGCTTTAGAAGAAATTTAGAAGAAAATTAATAAAAAAATGTGTTTTGTTGCATAATATATTTTAGATTTTAGAATTTAGAGTTTAGGATTTAGGTTTTATATTTAAAAAATTTGGGTCAAGGATTGTTGGATTAGATACTTTAGTGATGCTTTGAGGGTTTAGAGTTTGGAATTTAGGAATTAGGATTTATAGTGAAATGTTCAAGGTTTAGGATTTAGGAGATATGGTCTAGAATTTAGGGCTTAAGTTTGAGGTTTTAGAGTTTAATATTTAATGCAAATAATTAATAGAATTTAAATTTAAATATGCGATTAATTTTTTTATATTGTGGGAAGCAGTTCGCCAAATATAAACGGCAAAGTGGTTGTGTTGAATGACGTTTGGTGAATGATACTTTTGTTAATTAGCTTGTTTTATCACTAAAAAAATGATAGGTAGTGAGTATTTTTGGTATTATATAATAACTACGCAAATAAATGTATACGTACTTATATAATTTATTGATATTGATAATGATTTGTATTTGGATGTCAAAAAAAAATTGTGATCTAAATTTTTTAAATTAGAAAAATAAAAAAATATTAATCTAATTTTTTAAAAATTTGTAGAAAAATTAAATAACTTTCAAAAAAGGAAATTAAAAAAATTTGAATGTTGTAAATTAAAATAAAATAAAATAAATTATGTTAAGTTAATTAAATTAATAATTTTTTGTTTTATTTTTAAAAATATTAATTTATTTGATTTGAAATAAATAAAAAAATGTTATTATTTAATATTTGGTGGGTTGGTTTGGGGGTACGGCAGCCATTTAATTTCACACGAAATATTGGGAGAAAAAATTGAAAAAAGAGATAAAAAAAAAGTAGGTATTACTTGGCATCTCCTCTTGTTGTTTTTAATTTTTATTTTTATTTTTTTATTAAACAGAATTTTGTTTCTTTTTTTTTCATTTGTTTTCATTTTTATTGTTTTATGATTTATCAATCTGAAAATTATATAAGATCAACATTTTTTTTTACAGAATTTTAAATTTTACTATGATACTGTGAATGAATAAATAAAAAATTTATTTTAGATTTTAATATGTTCAAAAAATTATAAATTCTATTTGTGTTATGTTTAATTAGTGCAGAAAATTTTATGCAAATTAGTACAGAAAATTTGATGCAGAATTTGGTTTATGTTAGTGCATAGTGTAATTTTTGAGCTAAATTAGTTTGTATTTAATGTAGAAAATTTAAAATCACATTGTTATTTTAGTCATTTTATATAATATTTTAGTCTTATTCATATCTATCCATAATATAAGATATTACATTAGTATTTTGTACATTGTATTCAAATATAATACACAAAATGATTTAGTGTCTTTGTTTTAATATTTTTGTCTTAATGACATGTTCTGTCCTTTTCACAAAAATAAACGCAGCCTAAATATTTTTTTTTGGTACAATTATTGTTCTGATTAGATTTGTATTTTGCTTAGAATTGTTGCGATTTTATTTTTCAGTTTCATTTTACTTCTAATACACATATTGAGTTAAACGACTAATTACAGCTAAGACTTGGAACCAGTCGCAAAATTTGCTGTCTCACAAAGAGTTACACAAGGGTTCAAATCCTGAACAAGTTTAGGAAGTTATAAAACTCATAGTAGTAATGATTTGTGTACAAATCCGAAACAAGTTCAAGAAGTTATAGAACTCATAGTAGTAGTGATGTGTGTATGTGTGTTGTGTAAAAGATCATATTTATATATCTCGTTAGATTAGATTAGGGTTAAGTACTTTTTTGTCCGTAATGTCATTGGTCAAAATTAAAATCGTCTCCAATTATTTTTTTATTAATATCATCCTCAACGTTAGAAGTCATTTTAAAATTATCTTTTCCATGTGAAATATTAATTACATTACGATTTTTTCTCTAATAAAACACCTTCTTTCACTCACTTAGTACTCTATCATCATCATTACGATTATCACCACCATCACATCTTTGGTCAAAATCAAAATTGTTCAGAAATTTTTTTTCTTATTAATACCATCATCAACGTTAGAAATTATAATAAAACACCCTCTTTCACTCACTAACCACTCTATCATCTTCATCTTCTTATCATCATCACTATTTCGGTATTACCACCACCATTATCCCCCTCTTCCCCCCTCTCTCTGTCTCTCCACAACGAAATTCAAGCCAAGCTTGTGTAGCTGTTGAATCCAAGTTTCAACTTTCTTTAAGACGGTGTTACTGAAACTGCCACAGAAATTATGGTCTCTGGTGACAACAACAAGGACAACGGAGTTGATGGGCCTGACGTCCATAAGAGGGACGACGACGTTGTCGTCTCGAAGATGATAGTTGATGTCGTGCAAGATTTTGACGAGTGTTTTGGCGAAAGGTCTGCCATGTAGGATGGCTTCTTTGGCTCATCGGATCCCGGCGATGGTGACGAGTTTCATGGCTTCGGTGATCTTGTGGTAGGTAAAAAAAGGTGTTTTATTAAGGACAAAATCATTTTGTAAATAATAATTCATATGAAAATAATAATTTTCATAAGACTTATAACATTGAGGATGATATTAATAAAAAATTAAAGTCGAAGATAATTTTTATTTTGACCCAAAATATTAGAAAAAAAAATACGTAATGCATTAGATTATCTCATATTTGAGTAGGTAATATTTAAATAGGTAGTGTCAATTTTAGTTTGTGGTAAGTTGAGCCACTTTTAGCCTAAAATGTTGTGATGTAGGTTATTTTAGCAAAAGTTTTGAATAAGTGTGGAAGCCTTTGTTTAATTGAAATGAAAAGATTGGAAAAGAAATGAGGAAAAATTCACGAAAAAAATTTTCTTTTATTGATTTATATGATTCGCGAGAAATTTAAAAAAAGGGAATTGATGCTTAGAAATTTTTTTCCTCCTTTAATATGACTATTATCAGAATAATGAAAGAGAAGTATAATCATATAAATTAATAAGTATGAAATGTTCTTGGATATATAGATATAAATCTCTCGTAATTAGATGCAGTCTTAATAAAAATAATCACTGATTTTGTTATAATTACACTATTTTTAAATAATTTTCTTACTATTATTTATCAACTCCTATTCGTTGTGTATAATATTTTTATTTATCTTACTATATATTTTCTATAATTATAAAACTATTTGAATAAAAGTTTTAAAAAGTTTTTTTCTTAAAAACAATAAAAAATTGTTTTTTATTTAAACAAAAGAGCTCAACACAATAAGTAGAACAACAACAACAAATAAATAAAAAAGTTAAAAAAGATTGCAAAAAAAAAATCATTAACTATTTTTTACGTTCCTCCTTCTTATAGTATACTCCTAATTTTGTATTCGTGAAAATATCTCCGGCCACTCCAATCTTGCTAAAATTTTGTCAATCCGATTATAAGATTGCTAAGCAAAAGTTCACCAGTTATAATCTTGTTGTATCCAATTCTTATTAAAATTCTGTTAATCTGACAGCATCTTTCTCCCCTCCACTAGCACAATCTTGTTGAAGTCTCCTATAGAGACTAACATAACTCTGCAATATAACTTAATTTCTTTTACACAGCAAATTTTTCTTTTCTTTATGAGCTCTATATACCAAAAAAAGCATACTTGAAATTATTTTTAATAAGACCCTTTCAACACACAATCAAAACTCTCCTTTATGATAGTGACTCATTTTAAACAAGATTTCATTCCAAATTACCAGTAAACCACTTGAGGCATCCTCCGACTGATATTCTCATCTCGCAATAGGGGTGTGCATGGGCCGGGTGAAACCGGGTTTGATGCGACCCAGACCCGGCCCAAAATATGTACCGGGCCCATTTATGAGACCCGAACCCGACCCTAGACCCGATAAAACCTATAGCTTTTCGGGCCACGACCATACCGGGTGAAAACCGGGCCATTCACATTACCTTACCTTTTCTAAAATTAAAATATAACCATTAACCACAATCAATACTAATATTGTCTAATAGCACTAAATATTTAAGTCAATACAAACAATACAATATTATACATTAGTCTTAAAGTCTTATGCATTCTAAATATAAAACATTAACTTAGTCTTATAATAACTAAACAAGTCAAAATATTAAAGTTTACAAAACAATAATTCCACATGAATGACCATCATCCATCAATAACCATTAATGTTGTCAACTTGTTCCTTGTGATGTGGATGCATTAGTGAAACCTACAAAACATATAAAGTTACTCATTTTTCATATAAAAGATTATTACTTGTACTTGAAATAAATAAGTCATGAATAATAAAAATATCATAAATGTACCTTCAACAATCTTCTGACTGTTATCAAATAAATCAAACTCTTGATCTCCATCTTTTTGTTTAGAAGGACACAACCAACTTTGAGTGCATATCAAAGCTTCAGCCATTAATGGTGACAAAGAGCTACGGAAGACATCAACCACACGTCCACCAGTGCTAAAGCATGATTCAGAAGCAACAGTTGAAACTGGAATACCTAAGATGTCACGGGCTATGAGAGAAAGAACTCTGTATTTTGAAGCATTCACTTTCCACCAAGCCAATATATCAAAATTCTCATCTTCCACAGTATCCTCAGCCAAATATCTCTTCACATCTGACTTGCTATCTGCATTAGCCTTCTCTCTTTTTTGTTTTTTCCACATATTCACTCTATTTTCAGAAACTCCCTTGGCACCAGCTGAGACTTTAATAGTGTCATCAAAAATATCTCTTGATGAATCTCCACCATCATCCCTCCTTTTATCATCGGCAACCTCTTTTTCATAAAACTTATACAACGTGTCTAATGTGAGTTTAACAAAACCAGTCATATTAGTAGACACTTCGTTGTCATAAACATCCTCCAAACACCAACAGAGATAATCTAGTTTGTACCGAGGATCCAATACAACAGCAACAAGTAACAATGGATTAAATTTGTCAACCGGTCCCCAATATTTATCATATTTATGTTTCATAGAACATGCCATGCTTCCTAACAATTCAGATTGATTTTGGCTCCAAGATGTTAATTGAGAAGCAACAGATGCAATTTCATGAAAACATTTATTCGATGTAACATGCAAAGAAGATGAGAAGCTCAATGTTATCTCATAGAATATTCTCAAAAAGTCAATAAATAATCTAGCATGTTGCCAATCAAGTGGTGTTGGTGGACCAATTTTCTTTTTCCCCCACTGTCCTCTCCAAACCATCTAAGATAATCAGGTTCTTGATCATAAAGTCTATCAAAAGCTTTTTCAAATTTCTCGGCATGTTCCAACATTAGATAGGTAGAATTCCACCTAGTTGGAACATCCAAGCACACAAGACTTTTAGATTCAATTAACTCGGCCTCAATGCAATCTTTAAATTTTTTAGTCCTTTGAGGAGAGGACCTAACATACCTGACAGCATTTCTAATGCTTTCAATTGAAGTTTGCTGCTCTTTAATTCCTTCATTCACTATCAAATTAAGAACATGAGCACAGCATCTCACTTGCATATACTTTCCTCCACACACCAATCCACCTCTTGCACCTAATTTTCTTTGAAGATAAGTAATAGCTCCATCATTTGAACTTGCATTATCTACTGTGATTGTGAAAACTTTTTCAATTCCCCACTCTCTCAAGCATTTCTCGATTTCTCTGCCTACCGTATCACCCTTGTGATTCTCAATGTGACAGAAATTTATAATCCTCTTTTGTAACTTCCATTCGTCATCAACAAAATGTGCCGTCAAACTCATATAATTATAATTTTGAGTTGATGTCCAGCAATCAGTTGTCAAACAAACCCGAGCACATGACTTTGCCAACCATTCTTTTAGCTTTTTTTTCTCATCTAAATACAGTTGAAAGCAATCTCTTGAGACTGTCCACCTAGATGGTACCGTAAATCTTGGTTCAAAACGATTTAACATCTTACGAAACCCAATCCCCTCAACAACTTTAAATGGCATTTCATCTAGTACAACAAACTCAGCTACAGACTTATTACAATCTTCCAAGTTATAACCCTTAAAGGCTTTGCATAGATCCTGTTCTTCCTCAATTTTGGGCATATAGCCATGAAGTGTTCCCTTCTTCCCCTCTTTAGTAAATATCCACTTATGAGCATTCTTTAAGTGCTTATTTAGAGAATTTGTTCCATGCTTAGTAGGATGACAACCGTATTTTTTCTGACAATGATTACATTTGGCCTGGTGCTGTCCCTTTGTCTCAGTCAACGGAAGCACAGTAAAATGCTGCCAAACATACAATTTCTTTCCCCTACGAGAAGCTTCTGGATTCTCAATGTTTGTATCCTTATCTTCTTCATTAACTTGTGGTTTAGCTGGAGTTGTGGCGGCATCAATAGTAGAAGCAGCGGGATTTTCAGCAGAAGCAGCGGGATTTTCAGCAGAAGTAACAGGATTTTGAGCTTCAATTTCCATTCTTGTGTTCTCCTCAATCATAAAGATAGAAACCTTATAATAATTCATGAAGAACAAAACAATAATCAACTAAATAGTACACTGAACAAAACAATAATTAACTAAACAAATTAGAAAAAAATCAGTAAACACCAAACGCATCAACAATTTAACATCTCTAAATTCACAATAATCAAAGTTCACAATAATAAAGGGTCAACACCCACAACCTTAATCAGAAATTCAGATCTAATAATCAAAGTAAATTAACTAAACAAATTAGCAAAAAAATCAAGCAGAAGGAACATGATTTTGAGCTTCAATTTCCGTTTTTGTATTCTCCTCAATCATAAAGATATAAACCTTATAATAATTCATGAAGAAGAAAACAATAATCAACTAAACAGTACACTGAACGAAACATTAATCAACTAAACAAATTAACAAAAAAAATCAGTAAACCTTATAATAATTCATGAAGAAGCAAAAAATAATCAACTAAACAGTACACTGAACAAAACATTAATCAACTAAACAAATTAGCAAAAAGAATCAGTAAACACCAAACGCATCAACAATTTAACATCTCTAAATTCACAATAATCAAAGTTCACAATAATAAAGGGTCAACACCCACAACCTTAATCAGAAATTCAGATCTAATAATCAAAGTAAATTAACTAAACAAATTAGCAAAAGCATCAGTAAATACCAAACTCATCAACAATTTAACATCTCTAAATTCACAATAATCAAAGTTCACAATAATAACATCTCTAAATTCACAATAATCAAAGTTCACAATAATAACATCTCTAAATTCACAATAATCAAAGTTCACAATAATAACATCTCTAAATTCACAATAATCAAAGTTCACAATAATAAAGGGTCAACACCCACAACCTTAATCAGAAATTTAGATCTAATAATCAAAGTAAATTAACTAAACAAATTAGCAAAAGCATCAGTAAATACCAAACTCATCAACAATTTAACATCTCTAAATTCATAATAATCAAAGTTCACAATAATAAAGGGTCAACACCCACAACCTTAATCAGAAATTCAGATCTAATAATCAAAGTAAATTAACTAAACAAATTAGCAAAAGCATCAGTAAATACCAAACTCATCAACAATTTAACATCTCTAAATTCACAATAATTAAAGTTCACAATAATAAAGAATCAACACCCACAACCCTAATCAGAATTCTAATAATCAAAATCAACAACCACATCCCTAAATTCACAAATTTTTATAATCAAATTATCAAAATCCCTAATCCCTAATCAGAATATTAATTACATAACAAAATAAATTGTTTACCTGAGAAGAAGACCGGAGAAGAGAGCGGAGCAAAAGGAGAAGGAATAGCAGAGAACCAGGAAGAAGACGACCGGGACAAGCCCATATGCGACACGTCACGAGAAACAAGGCAGCACCATCGTCAGTTGAACGAACGGCTTCGCCAGAGACTCAACACTGGGGTAGTGGGGGTGAGACTGCCTGCTGCATGCTTGCTGGGAAGACGTCGACAGAGTCGCGAGCGCCTGCGTGATGTGTGCTTGCTGCTGCTGTGAGTGCGTCGTCTGTGGCTGCTTGCTGGGAGATTGAGAATGGGTCGTGGGGAGAGAGGATGAGATCGAGGGTTACTGGGTCAGCGTCGGCCGTGGGAAGTGGCGGAGTGGAGACTGCCGAACTGGGGTTGTGGGGAGTGGGGACTCAGGATTGGGTGAGTGAGGTTGAATGGCTGAGGGAGTGAGGCTGAATTTCTGAATTCTGAGATCTGAATGCGTGAAATGTGAATGCCCTAGCCCCTTTTCCACTGATTCAAATTGTATAAGTGAAATGCTATTGAGACATTGAGTTACCGGGCCGTCGGGCCGGGTCCGGGTGACCCGAGCCATGGCCCGGTCCCGGTTTTACTAAGCTTCAAGGTTTCATTTTTTTCTCCCGGGTCAACCCCGGGTCACTTCGGGTCCGGGTCTTTATGACCCAAATTTCATTGGGTCTGGGCCGGGTCTCGGGCCGGACCGGGCCGTGCACACCCCTATCTCGCAACATCACTCCCCAAATTCTTATTACATCAAACTTCGTTACTACCTGTTCCTTAGTTTCAAACAAGTCTAATATATTCAATTTAAAATTTTCTTAAAATTTTTTACCATGTTCAATTTTTCATCACCTATTAATCCTCTAACATTCTAAGAACAAAATTATTTTAATAAATTATTACACATCTTTTTTTTTAGAACCTGCAACGTCTTTTTTTATGTTTTGCCAATCTATTAAATAGTCGTATTGATACCAAATTATTAAAAGGATAGAAATTTATGTATAATTATTTTTTTGTAAACTTTAATTAAGAATTATTAGATATTAATTAAATTATTATTTAATAATTTTTAAAGAATTATGCTATATATACAAGTTTTTTTGGCTTACGAATCTTACAAGTTAGATCAAATCTAACAAAAACCACATTCACCTACTGAAGCGTGATAATATGCGCGTCACTCAACCGTTTCTAAAGCGCGCTCTCACTCACCATTATGGAAGACGCTTCTTCTTCTTCTTCCTCGCGTCCCTCCTTCTCCTCCTCCTCTTCCTTCTTCTTCTCCTTCTTCTTTACGTTTCTTCTCCTTTTTCTTCGTGTGTTTCATCTTCATTATTGTTTTTTTATTACTATTATTGTTGCTGTATTTTTTTCTCCTCCTCTTTCTATTGATTTTGCAATATTATGTATTTTTTTCATTGTTTGATTTTTTTCTCCCAAGAAGAATTATAAGAAAACGAAATAAGAAGATGAGGAAGAAGAAGCAGTAGAAGATGAGGAGGAGAAAGATGAAGAGTTTTGAATTATGCAAAACTTATTAGAATAAAAATATATCCAAAAATTCTTAAAATACACCCAAATATCTTCGTGTTACACCCAAGTATCTTCGTGTTACACCCAAATTTACTGCAAATACAGAAAAATATTTTCTCTAATGATGCATTTTTTTCTTCTTTTTTTTTTCTTATTTCTTTCTTTCTTTTAGTTAAATGAATGTAAGTTCATCCTCTTCCAAATAATTTTGTAGCATTAGGTGTTTCTTCTTCTTCTTTGTTTGATTTTTTTTGTTTTTATTCTTGTATAGAGAGTAAAACAAGAAGAAACTTGAGAAGGTAAAACAAAAAGAAAAAGATGAATAAGAAAAAAAGAAGAAGAAGATAGTGATAACGAAAAAAAAGAAGCAGTAGAAGATAAGGAGGAGGAAGAAAAAGAGTTTTGAATTATGCACAACTTATCAGAATGAAAATACACCAAAAAATTCTTAAAATACACTCAAATATGTTCGTGTTACACCCAAATATCTTTATGCTACACCCAAATTTGCTATAAATACAGAAAAATATTTTCTCTAATGCTATATTTTTCTTCTGAATTGAACCACACCTCAGCCGCTTGATTGGTTTTAAAATAATAATCAATTTCGTTCTAATTCAATTGGCAATTTGAATCTAAATTATTTATTATCTTCAACAACGAGTTCACTGATGGATGAGGAGAAAAAGAAAAAGAAAAGAGGTGAAGAAATTCTAATGAAAAAAGGAGAAACATGAGGAGGAGAAAAAAGTAGTGTTGATGACGATGATAATGAGAGAAAAAAATTAGGAAAAAAAACGTAAAAGTACGTGAATATAAATGACTTATATGACTTGTATGAAAAATATTTATCTATGAAGAATAATTCATTTTTAAATATCAATTTTAACTCTTAATAAAAAAATTGGTAAGAAAACCACGAGTAATCCACGTACTGTGAAAACCGAAAAGAAGAAACAAAGGGGAGAGAATAATTAATATTTCCACTTTGTTTCCTTTCAAAATTAAATTAAATTTTATAGCCTTTTTAAATAAAATTCAAACGTAATTGAACCTGCTATTTTCTAGTTGTCTTTCAACTATGAGAATTAATAGGAGGCAGCGGTGGGGTCTAATAATGAGTTATGAAGTGATAATCAACTTTATTACTTCCAAAAAAAGGGAGTAGGTATTATGGAGAAAGCTAAAATGAATCTTGCAACCTCATTACAAAAGCCAACCAATTCTAAGTTACATCCTTTTTTTAAATGGACCAATTTCAAATGGGGAGGCTATTTTAATTTGGACGAAATAGACCAATAACTTCTTTCAATACCTTATTGCGTTTATGAGATATCGTTATCACCAAATTATTCTATGCGTATAACTAGATATCTTTTAA
Source organism: Arachis duranensis (assembly GCF_000817695.3). NCBI lineage: Eukaryota > Viridiplantae > Streptophyta > Magnoliopsida > Fabales > Fabaceae > Arachis > Arachis duranensis. The sequence continues at coordinate 200,234 of NW_026264911.1, forward strand.
AATTATTTTTTATTCAATTTTTTTAAAAAAATAGAAAACAAATAATTTTTATTTTAATTTTTTTGAATAATTGATAGCGTGAGAATAGATATAAAATATTAAAATAATATGATTAAATTTAAAGATTGATCAAAAACTAAAATTTATAGAACAAATAGTATTTATTAATGTGCTGCCGGCTTTTTATTTTTGTCTTTTTATTTGTTAGGGATTAAAATATTAAAATCATATGGATTATATAATATATAGTGTTTGTTTTGTTGCATCTCTTGTTAAATGGAATTTTTATATATAATTTAATGTTAAGGAGTGTGTGTAAAAAATATAACTTAAATACACCAGGTCCTACTTGTCATATTCTGAAGGCTTGGAGAGAAGGTTTTGCTTGCCTTCGACTTATTTTACAATTCGCCGAATCAAACTCCTCTAAAATAAAAATGTTAATAAAATAACAAAATGACATTTTAATTATTTTTAATTTAAGATAATAAAACTTTACAAATGATAAAAATTATAAATTTGAAAGTGATTAAAACATTATTATTTAAAAGTGATTAAAAACATTATTTTACGAACTACCTCATCAAGTTATATAAAAATATAAAATATCTTCATAGTCTCATTTATAATTTTTATAAACAATGTAATCAAACTAAATTCACCTATATAATCAAATTTTATGAAAAGAATAATAAAATTTCATAAATAATATAATTAAATAGATTTATATTTAATCAAAATATGACTGACTAAAAATACAAAATACATTCGTGGCGTGAAAAGTTTGATTATTCTACTAATTAATTACTCTAAGAAAAAAAATTATATATAAACATGTGTATAAATATACATAAATATATACTAGCTAATATTTAGTATTTATAGAGTATTTCTATTGTTTAAAAATAATTGTTGCTTTAACTTTTTCTATATATTAAAAAAAATTAATGTATTATAAGCACATTAATTTTTTAATATATCTAAAAAAGTAATTAAAAAAGATAATTATTTAAAACTAGATAAGTATTTGTTATGTACACACATTTCAAATCCCCCTATTTTTTAATTTCATGCGCTTATATTTAATAAGAAAATTTGGTATAAAAAATCTTTCAAGATTATCGACAAGTTGGTTAGATATATATATAATATTTTTCAATTTGAACATGGGATGAGGGCTGATGACTTATATATGAATAAATATTTCTCATTATCGTCAAAATGTACTCTCATAACATTATCAATTGGTTGGGGAGGCGGAGGCCTAGTCAAGTTGTGCTGTATTTGAAATAATTGTGCTAATCCATTAATAGGTAGAATGATGTCATCAGTTACATCCATGCGTAGTTACATCAACTACTAAAAAAATTGATAAAAATTACATTTTCCTACGTTTACTATAATTAACAGAAATTCTATATTTAATAATATTTGCAAGGTGCGTGTATGAAAAATAAACTACTAAAAACAGTTACTTTTCTATTATCTTAAAATATAACTTCTAAAAAAAAAAAGTTTCTGTTCATATACCGTAAATTTAATGTCGTTAATGTCATTACTATTCTATTAAAAAAAATTCATTTGCCATTCTATATAAAACTTTTACTAATAAACTATTATCTTTATTAAAAAAAATTCAGAATATTGACAAATTCATGCTTATCAAAAAAGAAATAACTTGTACTTATGAGTTATGACACAAAAAATTGTCATTTCTATTAATAAAAGTTTAGAATATTAATAAATTTATATATGAATAAAATTAATATTTTGATATTTTTTATCACATATAAAAATTATCTTTTACGAGTACAAAACTAGTTTTATTTATTTAGTGTTAAATTTATTAGTGTTTTAAAATTTTATGGTTAATAATGATAGTTTATTCATTTTTAATTATTAATAATGTATTAAAATTAAATAAGTTAATACTCAATTTAGTTCCTAAATTTGCACGCAAGTCTCAATTTAGTCTCTAAAATTTAATTTGTATATATTTAATCCTCAAATTTTGCAAATGTGATTAACATTAGTCCTTGAGACGATTTTTTACACACAAACATTAATAGAGCACAGACATGGACAATCAGATGTCACGTTAGAACCTATAAAATGATTTAGATTTGGTTTTGGTGCTCAAATAGCTAAAACCGACATTGTATCACTTGTTTTGGTAGAAAAAATTTCAATAAACACCACTTATAATGTTTTTGAGTTATTTGAGTGTCAAAAAATGACGTCGTTTTACAGAATTCAACGTGACATCCGATTGTCCACGTCTGCGTTTTGTTAACGTTTAACATGAATCACATTTATAAAGTTTAGGAACTAACTAAAAGCAATTAAAATTTTAAGGACAAAACTGAGACTCGCGTACAAGTTAAGTGATCAATTTATAAGGCATTATGAGTTCTTTGGTTCTGCAGTAGAAAAAAGTATTTTTTAACAGTAATGCTACATAGCTAGAAAAATTTATTAATTTTAATTAATATCTAGCCAGTAAAAATATTTTTATACTAACTTTTAAACCATAAATCTTAAATTCTAAACTATAATAGTATAAAAGTAAAGTGTTAAGCCAATGTGTTGCTAATATTGATAAAAAATATTGACCACCTAAAATTTTTTTCTCTAAAAATAGAAGTAGAAATAGAAATACAAGAAAAGATAGAAAATTATTTTATACTACTGATGTGAAATTTTCATACTATCGACAAGAATACCGAGTCGTATCAAGTAATACAATGAAAACGGATTATCGTTCTCACAAGGATTAACGGATTAATCAAACCATGGTCAACTGATTATTCTAGTCAGACAATCAAAATTAAGGGTTTCAATAACAAATAGCATAAAAGCAGAGAATTAAAACGAGTAATTATAAACATGTAAAAGGTATTATGAGAGAAAAGTTAAGGTGTCAGAGGTATTTAAATTTTAAAATTAACAATTATTGCTATTTACTTTGATCATGCAGAGATGTGATTTATGACAAATCCTAGGTAATCAAATTTCAATCCCTTGACAATTCAATTTCTCTTAACTTAATCAACAGTCAATTCTTTGAACAATTAATTATAATAAGAGGTTAAGTACAATTATTTCTGATTTAAAAGCCACATAATTCTTAAGAGTCAATCCTAATTGATTTTATGTCACTTATCAAATTAGTTTCAAACAGTTAAAGAATCATGAGAAGAAATTTCAAGCCTGATTCTAAAGATTAACTTTTCCAAGATAATGAAAGAATTCAATTCTGATTAAAGTTATTTTCCATTACACTCTAATCGTTAATATGAAGAATGAAACTACTCTTAAATAAAACATCAATGCATAAATCAAAAGAAGAAAAACAATAACATTAATCCATCAAAATAAATAGAATTCCTAACCTTAACAATAGAAGTTTAGTTGTTCATAGTGCAGAAAAAAATATTTTGTAAAAAAAATGTAAAACAAAGACGAAGAGTCCTTGCTCCAGGGCTCGCCTCCTCTATTTAAACGAAATCCCCTCCTACCTAAGATTCCAACTTCAAAATTTAAATCAAAACAAATCCTATTGAAAATTATATTTTGTAGTTTACTTTACCAAACATAGGTGCTATAATTTTTAAAAAGTCAAATTTGATAATTTACAACAATGACAAATTTATTGGTTTAAAATAATTTATAATATTTTTTATTTTAACATAGATAATAAAAAATTTTCTAAGAGAATATAGGATACAATTTCATAATTACCCTTTATGCATAAGTATCATTGTATATAATTACTCATGATTCTTACAAAAAAGGAGGCAAATCAAAACGACGACAAAGAAGAAGTTGCACAACAGACTTAATTAATGTTATTTTATCACTCAATTTTCTAATGAAATTAAGTATACAAGGAAATATAATTTAAACATTCAAAAAACTCAATGTTTAAATTATAGATAATAAAAATATGTAAAGAGTTATGACAAATTAACTTATAAAAATGATAAAATTTAATAAAAAAGTATAAAAACTTAAATGAATAGAAACAAAATAAAAGAAATAGAAGCAATTTAAAAGTAATGTTATGTAATATGCGTGTCACGACTTTGAGAGTTCGTTTCCTTGTAGGTCGGACACTTTGAAGTAACATTTTTCCAAAGACTTTAATGATTTTGTAAGGTACTTTCTAGTTTGCAGCCAACCTTCCTTCGCTCGACTTCTGTGTGCTGATATAATTTCGGATCAATATGAGGTTGTTCATGGCAAAGTTTCTTCTGATGACTTTCTTGTTGTACCATGTGGCCATTCTTTGTTTCAATGCTTCCTCCCTTATTTGAGCTTGATCTCAAATTTCTGGAAGGAGATCGAGTTCTTTTATTTGAGCTCACACGTTTTCCACTTCATTCTAGAATCTAACCCTTAGACTTTCTTCGTTGACCTCTATGGGAATTATGACTTCTATACTGTAAGCAAGTCAGAATAGAAATCTCCAGTTGTTGAATGAGGAGTTGTCTGATATGCCCATAAGACTTATGAGAGCTTCTCGGCCCATGCACTTTTTGCCTCCTGTAGTCTTTGCTTGAGCCCGGCTAGTATGACTTTGTTCGCAGCTTCTGCTTGTCCATTGATTTGAGGGTGCTCTATTGACATAAAATAATGCTTAACCTTGAGGCTTGCTACCAAACTTATGAATGTTGAGTCGGCAAATTGGGTACCATTGTCTGTGGTAATGGAGTATGGAACTCCAAACTGGATAGTAATGTTATTGTAGAGGAATTTTTGACTTCTTTAGGCCGTAATAGACACCAAAGCTTCTGCCTCAATCCATTTAGTAAAATAATTAATTATGACTATGAGGTATTTTACCTGTCCGAATGCAAGAGGAAATGGTCCGAGTATATCCAGACCCTATTTTGTAAATGGCCAAGGTGAGATGATACTAATAAGCTCTTCTGGTGGTGTCACATGAAAATTAGCATGCTTTTGGCAAGGCTATCATTTTTTAACAAAGTCAGCTACCTCCTTTTGTAAGGACGGCCAGTAGAAGCCTGCTTGCAAGACTTTCTTAGCTAATGATCTAGCCCTCAAGTGATTTTCACAAATGCCACTATGGACTTCTTCTAAGACTTCTTCTGTCGATAATGTCAGGACACACTTTAGTATAGGTGTGGAGATTCCTCTTCTATAGAGTACATGCTGAACTAAAGTATAGTTCTGTGCGTCCCTTATGAGTCTCCTCGCCTTTTTTTTCAGGAGGACATCAAATTTAAGGTACTCGATGATGGGAGTCATCCAACCCAAATTTAGGTTTGTGACTATCAGCGTGTTCGACTTGTCGACTTCTTTAATCACTGATGGCATGTGGAGAGTTTTTTGGAATAGACTCTTATTATTGTCCCCTGGCTTGGTGCTAGACAATTTGGAGAGGGCATCAGCTCAACTGTTTAACTCCCGAGTTATGTGCCTGACTTCTGCTTTCTGGAATTGAGCTAATTGTTCTAGTGTTTCTTCTAGATACTTCTTCATGTTAGAGTCTTTGGCTTGGTAGGTTCCATTTATTTGAGGAGTTATTACTTGAGAATTACTAAACACTATTAACTTTACTGTTCCGACTTTTTTGGCCTCAAGCCAGCAAGCATGACCTCATATTCCGCTTGATTGTTAGAGGTTGAAAACTTGAATTTTAGTGAAAGCTCTATTCAAGCTTCTTCTTCATTCTCAAGAATTATTCCTGCTCTACTTTTGGCTTTGTTGATGATCCATCTACACACAGATGCTAGACTATAGGATCTCCTTGGGCTCTTGTATACTCACCCATGAAGTTGGCCAGGTATTGTGATTTGATCACTGTACGAGTTTCATATTTTAGATCAAACTCTAACAACTCCACAACCCATTGTAGCATCCGATCTATGATGTCCATCTTTTGGAGGATGTGCTTCTGATGAGCGAATATTTTATACGCTTTTTGGCATCATTTTCATATTGTTTTTAGTAAGTTTTATTTAAGTTTTATTAAGTTTTCATAGGTTTTAGTGTGCAGATGCTATCCGGATTTGACCTCCTTGCACTCGGAAGAGCTTTTCTAGAGTTACAGAAGTCCAAATAGAGGATTCTTAATGGATATGGAAAGCTAACATCCAGATATTTCTAAAAATATATAATAGTCTATACTTTGCTTTAGAATTAGAGGCCCAAAATTGGTGTTCAATGCCAGCCTCTTGCCCTATTCTGGCGTCCAGCGCCCAAAGGAGATGAGACCAGCGTCCAACGCCCATAAAGGACCCCCTAGCCAGCATTCAACACCCTAGAGGCCTCCTATCACGTGGATCTCAATCAAGCTCAGTCCAAACACTCACCAAGTGGGCCCCAGAAGTGGATTTTATCACTAAAAGACTATTTTAACCATTTAATGTAATCCTTAGTCATTAGTCTAGTATTTATTTGAGAACTTTTACATCTAAACAGTTTTGTTCAGCCTATTTTTGAATTACACATTGTATTTTCTATCATTATGAGTTTGTAAACATCCTAGGTTGAAGGGAGGAGCTCTGCTGAGTTTTATGGATCAATAAAGTACTACTGTTCTTTTTAAATTCGTGTTTGATTCTAAGACCGCGTGCCTGACAACCACCCGTGTTCTTCTTGGGTTCGTGTGAATACATGATTGGAAAGCATTGAACCACTATCTTGATTATACATTTCTTAGACGGCTAATCCACGACTTCATTGGGGATTTCTCGAAACACCAGTTCAACTGAGGTATGGGGAGATTAGTCTTTGTGGTAGAGGCTAGAATCAAAAGGTGCATCATTCTCTGATCTGGAAGATTCGACCTTGTTTGTGGCGTTTTGAGTAGGATCACTAAGGGGAATGAACTACAGGAGCTTCATCCTCAATCAGAATGGATCCACACTAACCCTGGGGTTCAGATCTGGAGGAGCATTGGCGACCTCTGAACCGGTGTCGATTACATACAGCCTTCCATAGAAGAAATCATTCACAGTTGAAGAAGACAGTAAGACCGGATTAGTCCTGAAGAACAAAGCATCTCCAATCCTTAACAATCTTCCTATCACTGGTTATAATCAAACATAGTAATTCCATCTTCTTTTCTTTTCATGCATTTAAACAAATCTAACAGCTCTTCTATCCAACTGACTAAGATCTAAAAGATAATCATAGCTTGCTTCAAACCACAATCCTCATGGGATCAACGCTGACTCGCTCAAGTATTACTTGGACGACCCAGTGCACTTGCTGGTTCAGTTGTACGAAGTGTGGGAATTCGTGCACCAAGTTTTTGGTGCAGTTGTCGGGGATCGTTCGAGTTTGAACAAACTAACGGATTATCTTGTTGCTTAGATTAGGTATTTTTTATTTTATTTTGAGGCTTTTGTTTTCTTTTCAAAATTTTTCAAAACCTTTTTCTATTTTGGCTATGTATTTCCTTTTTAGTTTCTTACTTTGAGTCTTACCTGTTTCTTGTTTTCTTTCTCAAAAAATTTTCAAAAATCTTTGCTTTTATTTTTTGATCTTTATCTTTGGTTTGAGTCTTTTTGATTTCGTTCTTGTGAAAATTTCCAATTTTCTTGTTTTTTTTTCTAAAAATTTTCAAAATTAGCATCATTTGTTTGAGTATTGTGTCAATCCTTAAGTTTGGTGTCTCTTTATGTGTTTCCTTTTCAAAATTTTGAAAATTATATGCTTTGATTTCAAAAATTTTTAAGTTTGGTGTCCCTTGGTCACTTTGGTTTTCATCTCTTTTAACTTATTTTTGGTTTTCTTTCTTGATATTTGAACTGTTCTTAGTAATTTTTCTTATGTTTGATTTCAATTCCTTTAAATTTGATGTCTTTTGGTGTTTTTCATGCAAATTTCGAAAAATTGTGTCATTGGTTTTCAAAATTTTTAAGTTTCGTATTCTTTGCATGTTCTTGTTTTTCTTGAAATCTTTGAGTTTTATTCTTGGTGTTCTTCTTGATCTTCAAAGTGTCCTTGTTTCTTTTCTTGTTTTGATCTTAAAGATTTTAAGCTTGGTGTCTTTTGGTATTTTTCCTTTCAATTTTTGAAAATTTAGTGTCTTAGGTCTAAAACTTTTAAGTTTGGTGTCTGTTCATGATCGGTTCGAGCTATAAAGGACCGGGTTGGCCGACCTCGTAGAAGGTTGGCCCATGACCGACCTCTTGGAAGGTTGGCCCATGACCGACCTCTTCTCAAAGAGCTCGGCCAAATCACCAGGAGAGCCCAAAAAAGGGCCCAAACAGAGAAACACGACCCAAGTCCAAAGGCAGCCCAAGCCTAGAAAGATAAGGGTGGTTCCTTTAAAGATAAGATAACTCCACTCAAAGATAAGATAAGATAACTATCCTATCTCCAGGAAAAGATCACTCTACAATATTATAAATACACTGGAGCACCCAGGTATAACTCATACTCTGATTCTACTAAAAACCTACCTACTCATCGGAGTCTCTTGCAGGTACCACCACCCTCCAGTGATGAAGGATCAGCAGCACCACCAAGTCCAACAGGTCAGACACAACAGCTCCGGCCACCAGATCCAACAAGTCGGACACGACAGCTCCGGCCGCCAGATCCAACACATCGGACGTGACAGCTCCAACAAGTCAGACACGACAACTCTGGCCACGACAGCAGATCTCATCCGAGATCGACCTTCATTTTCAGGTAACCCTCGAAACATTGGCGCCGTTGCCGGGGAACCTGGAAGTCATCCCATCATCATGGCAGACAACCTTGACAACAACCACGATTCTGATCTAGAAAACAGGACGCCGCATAAAAACGCGGACGCCACCCCCAAAGATGCATCTCAAAACGGGGGAGATAAGCAACCCCCAAACACAAAATTTCTAGAGGCTCTACAAGCTCAGCAGGATTGCCTCAAACAACTCAAAAAAGAGGCCGAACATCAACGGGAAGCTAAAAGAGACCTTCGGAGAGAAACAAGATGACGTCGAGAGCTAGAGGACAAGCTCTTAAGGCTCGAAGCCAATCTCAAAACCAAGACCGCTTGATCCAATCATGAAGATAGCCCCACAAAGATCAAGACCCATTCACCAAAGAGATCATGAAAGCTAAAGTCCCAAAGGACTTCAAAGCTCCCGACATGACCCCGTACGACGGCACATCGGATCCAAGCCATCACCTCAGTAATTTCAGAAGCAGAATGTATCTCACTGATGCCTCGGATGCCATTCGATGCAAAGCCTTCCCGACTACCCTAACGAAGATAGCAATAAAGTGGTTCGACAGTTTGCCTCCAAGATCCATCACAAGTTTTGACGACCTTGCTAAAAAGTTCCTTGCCAGGTTCTCCATCCAGAAGAACAAAACAAAGCATGCGCCAAGCCTATTAGGGATCAAACAAGGAGATCGGGAAAGTATTTGCAACTACATGGAAAGATTTAACAAAGCATGTCTGGACAGACAGAGTCTGCCAACAGAAGCAGCCATTATGGGTCTCATCAATGGCTTACGAGAAGGACCTTTCAGCCAATCAATATCCAAGAAGTAACCAACATCTCTAAACGAGGTTCAAGAAAGGGCAGAAAAATATATCAATATGGAGGAGAACTCCCGATTGGGAGACAGCTCAAAAACTGGATTCTCTTAACCCATCTTGGGACAAGGATAAAGAATAAAGAAGATCAACCCAGAGAGAAGCCTAGAAAATACCCCTCTTCGGGTGTCCCTTGTGGATGTTTACCAAGAAATATGCCACACTGAGAAGATCCCACCACCTCCCCAATCAAAAGCAAAAAAGGAGGAGGAAATCAGACAGAATACCACAAGTACCACCAAATCTATAGACATCCTACCAATGAGTGCTTCGACCTAAAAAAATGTCATAGTAAAATTGGCAAGAGAAGGGAAATTAGATCGGTACTTAGCCAATAAAGCGGATGAACCAAGAAAAAGAATAAGGGACAAAGAGGTCGGACGAGTTGAAGGTCCACCTCACACCAAAGAGGTCGGACGAGTTGAAGGTCCACCTAACACCAAAGAGGTCGGACAAAGTTGAAGGTCCACCTCACACCAAAGTGGTCGGACAAGTTGAAGGTCTACCTCACACCAAAGAGGTCGGACAAGTTGAAGGTCCACCTCACACCGAAGAGGTCGGACGAGTTGAACGTCTGCACACCAAAGAGGTCGGACGAGTTGAACGTATCACACCAAAGAGGTCAGACGAGTTGAACGTCCACCTCACACCCCTGAGAGACATGTTCATGGAGGATTCTCAGGAGGAGAGATCTCTAAATCGTCTCGCAAAAGACACCTCAAATAGGTATATTAAGGAAGGGAGAGAGGTTTGAATAGGACAACGGGGTGCAAACAAGCCTTCCGAGATTTCAAAAATTCTTGGGGCAACCACCCATTCTTACCCGACCAAGGGAAAGTGAAGAATTCATATTATACCTCGCAGTGGGAAGTCGGGCAATAGCCTCAGCACTAGTTAGAGAAGATGAAAGTGGGCAACAACCCGTCTACTTCATCAACAAAGCTCTACAAGGGGCTGAACTAAACTATCAAAAGATAGAAAAATTCGCCTACGCCCTCATACTCACCTTTCGACGACTCCACCCATGTTTTCAAGCTCACACTACCAGAGCTCGGACCAACCAGTCCATAAAAGGCATCTTACAGAAAATGGACTTACCTGGAAGAATCCCACAGTGGGCAGACGAATTATCCGAGTTCGATCATCGACATAAAGCTCGGACAGCCATCAAATCACAGTATCTGGCCTACTTCATTACAGGGTACACTGACACCCCGGGAACTCCTACAAAATAGAATCTTTACGTGGACGACTCTTAAAAAAAAATCGGGAGTGGTGTAGGTGTAATTATAGAAAGCGATCAGGGAACCCAAATCGAGCTAAGCAACCAAGCTGAATACGAGGCATTACTAGCTGGTTTGAAGCTGGCTAAAGAGGTTGGAGCTCAAAAGCTTATCATCTTCAGCGACTCACAAGTAGTCACCTCACAAATAGCAGGAAGCTATGAAGCTAAGGACCCTACCATGAGAAAGTACTTGGACAAAATCAGGGAACATCTCGGACAATTCGGGGGATATGAGGTCCGACATATATCTCGGGAACAGAATGTCCGAGATGATGTACTTTTAAAACTAGCCAACACCAAACCAGGGGGCAATAATAGAAGTCTCATCCAAGAAACACTGCAAAATTCATCAACCTCGGAGGAAGAAAAGGTCTTAACCATATCAGGTCAGGGTCGTTCCCCCGGAGTCAAGAAAGGAAAACAAACCCTCTCCACAGGGTCCAGCGACACCAATTCATAATTCTTCTCCTCATCCCTATCCCTACAAATTCTATGGAACCTCCTAAGTTGCACATAGTACTCAGAGTCAGCCACAGTAACACACATTAAAACTATGGAATTCAGCTAGTCAGACATGCCGTTCGGGATCTTAGTAGACATCTCAGCAATGTTTTTGCAGGAAGACATATGTCAAATAGTCCTACAATAAGAAAAAGAAAAATGGGGTTACTACCAAACAACTCGGGAAAATAAGGAAACAACTCGGATAATAACAGCAAAACATTAAGTGTCAGATGCAACAGTAAAAGGGAAACCCCATGACTTACACGAAAGTCCAAGGGCACCCTTTGGAGGCAACAATAGAGCAAAAATCCAAATACAAAGTCAAAGCTTTACATTAAAAGTATGCAAACTTCCACATTGATCCACTAGAAGAGCTCATCAGTGTAACATCACCTTGGCTGTTCGCAAAGTGGGGACTCGACCTCCTCGGACCCTTTCTCTAAGGATCGGGACAAGTCAAGTTCCTCATTGTAGGGGTGGATTACTTCACAAAATGGATTAAGACAGAGCCCCTAGCTAATGCCATTGCTCAAAGAAGTAAAAAATTCCTATATAGAAACATTGTCACAAGGTTTGGGGTCCCTTACTCCATCACCACAGACAATGGCACTCAATTCACAGACCAGGCTTTAGAAAGTTCATAGCCGACTTGAAAATAAAGCACCAATTCACATCCGTAGAACACCCACAAGCCAATGGACAAGCAGAAGCTGCCAACTGATGCGTGAGCATCTTTTCTATCTTTTCATAGTGAATTTGCATCTAAATTGTTGAGTTTAATAAAGAATTAATTATCTTTTAGCCAATTTGGATGCTACTTTGAGTCTTTTACAATTTTGTTTATTTTATGTAGCATTCGGTGGAATTTGATGGAGTTTCTGCAGCACAAGAATCAAAGAAGATGGCAGCGAGGAGCGACGCGTACGCATGACTAACGCGTGTGCGTGATTTACAGGTATCCATGGCGACGTGTGCGCGTGACCGACGCGTACGCGTGATTTGAAGATTTGCTCAGCGATGCGGACGCGTGATCGACGTGTCCGATTGACTTGCGGAAAAGACCAGCGACGCGTACGCGTGACTGACGCATACGCGTAACATGCTCCATGTGCAGAGAACGCAGAAAACGCTGAGGGTGATTTCTGGGCCCCATTTTAGCACTCAAGTTAGGCGCGGATCCAGTGAAGGCAAGTGGTCCCCACGTTACAAGACGCGGAGTAGTTAATTAATTCTGATTTAAATTCAAATTTGAATTTGAAAATAGGAAAAGATATTATCTTAATTTTAGATATTAGATTTTAAATTAATTAGGATTAGTTATAAAAAGGAGAGACTTATCTTCTATTGGGAGATTCTATTAGGGGGATTCCATTAGAAAATTCTATACAAATTTACATTCTGCATTCCATGAGCAACTAATCCTTCATTGTTAAGGTTAGGAGCTCTGTCTATTTGTATGGATTGATTTTATTGCTTTTTCTATTTTAATTCATGTGTGGATTTATAATTTAATAATTGTTTTTGCTCTTTATCTCATGAATTTGGGTGGAACGGAAGTATGACCCTCTTTCTATTTGAGTTCTTGTAAAACTTGAAAAAGCTCTTTACTTGAACAACAGCTTGAAAACAATTTCTCCTAAATTTTAATTATTTGGATTTAACAGGATACGTGACATATAATCCTCTTATTTTTGGGTAATTAGAATTTTTGTGGTATATAAACTGGAATTTGAACTTCACCTTCTAATTGGAATTAATTGACCAAGGAATTGGCAGTTAATGAATTTTAGAAGAGACTAGAAAGGTCTAAGGAATTAGGATCTAGTCACATATAGTTGCCATAAATTAAATCCTACATGTTTAAAATAGTTAGTAAGAAAGTTAATCCGAAAAAATAGATAACTCTGAAGCCTTGACTGTTTTCTCCATATTTTATTCCCAACTTATTTATTTGTCTATTCTTTTGATATTCTGAGTTCGAATTTAAACCTTTTGAATATCTCAAAATCCTTTTCTGCTTGCCTAACTAAGCTAATCAATCAATCATTGTTGCTTGATCCATCAATCCACGTGGGATCGACCCTTACTCACGTAAGGTATTACTTGGTATGACCCGGTGCACTTGCCGGTTAGTCTGTGGTTATAAAACACCGCATCAAGTTTTTGACGCCGTTGCCGGGGATTAATTGTGATTGACAATGCTCGTTGTTTGATTGCTTAGATTAGATAATTTTTGTTTAAATTATTATTTTTTTTAGTATTATTAATTTTTAATTTTTTCTTTTTATTTTTTTTACTAATTTTCTGATCATGCAGCTATTTTAGAACAGGAACCGGATAATAATAAAAAATTAAAAAATTAAAAAAATTAAAAAATAAATAAATTATACTAATATTTTTTTAATTTTTGAAATTAAGTTTGGTATCTCTAAGTTTTCTTTCAAAAATATTTTTTTAATATTAGTATTTTTCTTTGTTTAATTTTTGAATTTTTATTTGACCTCTTTTTATTTATTTTTGAACTCTTCTTTTATTTTTATTATTCTTTATTTTATTTCTTTTGAAAAATTTTTTTCTGTTCTTTCTTCTTTACTTTCCTGTTTACCACATGGTGTGTTTAATCCTATTTGGTGTTTTCTGCTAAGGAAAAATAATGGAGAGAGATCACAGGGATTACTACTCACACCCAAGTAGTGATCCATATTATGATGGATGGAGGAACTATCCAAATTTTGGTTAGCAAAGTCAAAACCAAAAATCTTCAATGCTCCATGTTTCACCTCCAAATTCATATCAAGAACTACCATCTCAATATTCAGGTCAAGAACCAACATCTTTCTACCCATACCAAGAGCCATCATCTCCTTATTCATATCAAGAACCATCATCTCCTTCTTATTCATATCAAGAGCCACAATCTCCTTATTCATCTTAAATACCATCAGATCTTGAGCTCCTCATGAAAGAATTCCTACATGATATAAAGACGAGTGTCAAAAATGTAGAGAATTATGTGCATATGATGATTAAGAACTAGGAAGAGAAACAAGCAAATTCCTTCCCAAGAGATACAATACAAGATCCTATAGAAGAAAGTGAGGAAACCAATCAAAGGAGTTTATACTCCAGTGAATTAGAGAACTTTTCACCCTCACATATGGAAGAAGATGAAGATGCACAACCTCCCATGCCTTTGGTAAGCAATGAAGAAGAGATTGAATTAGAAGAAAGCTACCAAGAGGAAGATGTTGAAATTGAGGAAGCTTGCAAAGAGGTAGAAGAATTCAAAGAAGAGCACAAGGGAGTGGAGCTTGCAAGACCTCTTCCAAAGCCATCACCATCCAATACAACATTTAAGTGGGTAAAACTCCTATCCTCAACCTTTGCTTTCCCACTTGAATATGGGCTACTAGAGACGGATGATTAACTTAGAGCTCTTTGTGGCATTAAGAGTAAGAGAAAGATGGTTAGTGGCAAGAGATGTCAAGCAAGGTTCAATATGGTTGCATGCTCCAAATTGAAGTGCAAGGATTGGTGTAGAGCTCACTTGAATGGGTCTAGAAGGTTGTTTGGATGTCTCTGTGAGGATTCAGATTGCTTGCCACCCGGTGAGAACAATGGTGATCCACAAGAAGACGGATGTAAAAGCAAGGTTTGGGACCCTGGAATTCATTCCCATAATCAACACTCTTGGGGCCTTGCCACTTGCTTCAACTTGCTCAAAGGCGTTATGCACCTAGTTTGGGATCCCGGTAGCCATTGGAATTATAAACATTGGTGGAGATTCCTGGATCAATACAAGCATAAGTCACCATGACAAGGAGCTCACCACATGTCCAACTTAAGGACTTTAACTAAAAGTGCTTGGTGGGAGACAACCCACTGTGGTATGATCGTTCCTTTTCATAGTAGTAGCTTTCTTACTTATTTGATTTTTATTGAGTTCTTACTAATTTTCTGATCATGCAACTATTTTAGAACAGGAACCGGGAAAAAAAAGAAGAAGAGAGCATATGACGCGCAAGCGTCGCTGACGCGTACGCGTCATATGCATGTGCGTGAAAAATAAAATTTGACAGAGAGTTGTTCGGGAGTGGCACAAGAATGATGCCTCTAGCACAAACAAACCCACGCGTGCTTGTTGTTTTTGATTTTCACCATTCACGCGGGCGTGTTAGCGACGCGTACGCGTGACTTGAAAAATCGACGTAAAAGTGTGTTTGGGCAAAGAGTTATGCTGACTTGGGGAAGGAAGAGTGCTAGACGCACAAAATTGACCAGCGTACGCATCCCTGATGCGGGCGCTTCATCTGCACAAATGGCAATCAACGCGTGCGCATGAGTGATGCGCACGCGTCGTACGAAAATCTGGATCCCAATGCCACGCGAACAGAGAGTTGAGCATGCGCGCGGATGGCTTCGCGCGAATTGCACAAAACCAAGAGCACGCGGACGCGTGCTTGACACTTACGCGTCAGTAAGAAAATTTCGCGCCCCACGCGTACGCGTGTCGTATGCGTACGCGTTGCCTGCGCCGCACAACTCCACTAGTTTGCCGCCCAAGCTTTAATTTTCTTTTCCCCTCTCCCAATCCTAATTCTCTCTTGTTCTTTTATCCTTTTCTTTTTCTTTCATAATATTTGTCTCTGTCTATTTTTCAGTTCTTCTTTGCTTGAGGACAAGCAAACCTTTAAGTTTGGTGTTGACGCTTCGCTTAAGAGTTTTATGTTTATTCCTAAGGCACCGAAAAGGGAGGCGAATCATCTTCACTGAGGAGCACAACCTGAAGAATAAAACAACTGCTCAGATAACTAAGGTGGTTGAGTTCCTTTTATTTCTTTTATTCCTTCCCTCTTTTTCTATGTTACGTTCCTGTTTTCTGCTATTTTGCTTTGTTTGTTGCATGATCCTTTATTAGTTAGAATCTTAGGACTAGTTTAGCTTTTTTCTTAATTGCTTTAATTCTGAAAAGATGTCTCATGTATTACTCATTGAGCTTGAATTCAAATAAAAAATATAGAAGTGATGTATTGCATGAGAAATTGAGTTAATTTTAAAAGTAGTCTTATTTACTTAAATGTGGTGGTATTTTCTGTAATTCTGAATGCATGACATGAACAATGCATATTTTTGATAGTGAAGTTTATGAATGTTAAAATTGTTGGCTCTTGAAAGAATGATGAAAAAAAGAGAAATGTTATTGATAATCTGAAAAATCATAAAACTGATTCTTGAAGCAAGAAAAAGCAGTGAAAAACACAAAGCTTGCAAAAAAAAAATAAAATAAAAAATAAAGAGAAAGAAAGAAAAAAAGTAAGCAGAAAAAGCCAATAACCCTTTAAACTTAAAGGCAAAGGGTAAAAAGGATCCTAGGCTTTGAGAATTAATGGATAGGAGGGCCCAAAGGAATAAAATCCTGGCTTAAGTGGCTAAATCAAGCTGTTCTTAACCATGTGCTTGTGGCGTGAAGGTGTCAAGTGAAAAGCTTGAGACTGAGCGGTTAAAGTCATGATCCAAAGTAAAAAAAATGTGCTTAAGAACTCTGGGAACCTCTAGTTGGGGATTCTAGCAAAGCTGAGTCACAATCTGAAAAGGTTCACCCAGTTATGTGTCTGTGGCATTTATGTATCCGGTGGTAATACTGGAAAACAAAATGCTTAGAGTCACAGCCAAGACTCATAAAGTAGCTGTGTTCAAGAATCAACATACTGAACTAGGAGAATCAATAACACTATCTGAATTTTGAGTTCCTATGGATTCCAATCATTCTGAACTTCAAAGGATAATGTGAAATGCCAAAACTATTTAGGATTGCAGTTGTAAACCCTACTATAAGAAGAGACATGAGCTTAATCGAACTCTCATTCTCATGCAAATTCACATCCTAAGCTTATATTAGTTTTGGTTGCTTGAGGACAAGCAACAGTTTAAGTTTGGTGTTGTGATGCGTGAGCATCTTTTCTATCTTTTCCTAGTGAATTTGCATCTAAATTGTTGAGGTTAATAAAGAATTAATTATCTTTTAGCCAATATGGATGCTACTTTGAGTCTTTTGAAATTTTGTTTATTTTAGGTAGCATTCGACGGAATTTGATGGAGTTTCTACAGCACAAGAATCAAAGGAGATGGCAGCGAGGAGCGACGCGTACGCGTGACTGACGCGTGCGCGTGATTTGGAGGTATCCATGGCGACGCGTGCGCGTGACCGACGCGTACGCGTGATTTGAAGATTTGCGGAAAAGACCAGTGACGCGTTAGTAAGAAAAGTTAATCCGGAAAAATAGATAACTCTGAAGCCTTGACTGTTTTCTCCATATTTTATTCCCAACTTATTTATTTGTCTATTATTTTGATATTCTGAGTTCGAAGTTAAACCTTTTGAATATATCAAAACCCTTTTCTACTTACCTAACTAAGCCAATCAATCAATCATTGTTGCTTGATCCATCAATCCTCGTGGGATCGACCCTTACTCACGTAAGATATTACTTGGTACGACCCGGTGCACTTGTCGGTTAGTCTGTGGTTATAAAACACCACATCACCAACAAAGTTATACTAGCTGGGTTAAAACAAAGAGTACAGGATGCAAAGGGAGTTTGGGCTGAAGAGCTCCCACAAGTCCTATGGGCGTATCGGACAACTCCACACTTCACCACGAGGTAATCACCCTTCCGATTGGCTTACGGAATAGAGGCAATGATCCCAGTAGAGATCGAAGAAAGATCCTCCAGAATGATCCTCTACAATGAAGAGGTCAACTCCCAAAACCAAAGGAAAGAACTTGACCTACTTCCAGAAGTCTGAAAAAGAGCTCGGATTAGAGAGGAAGCGTTAAAGCAACAAATGGCTTCAAGAGACAATCAGAAAGTAGTTCGGCGAAGCTTCGCCAACAATGATCTCATCCTAATCCAAAATGACATCGAGGTAGGTCGATCAGGAGAAGGAAAGCTAGCAGCCAAAGGACCATACCAAGTTGTTCAGAAATACTGGGGAAAGGTCACCACATAGTGTCCGACCTCGAGGGGCGAGAGCTACCAAGGTCATGGCATGCCTGCAATCTAAGAAGGACGCCAGGCCGAGATCTAAAAGATTGCCCGACCTAGAAGGGTAAGCACTAACATATACACACTTTTATTCATATCTTCATTTTATTGTTTAAAAGTTTGTAGATTCCCTACAAAAGTTTTTTCTACCAAGACGCATTAATTTGAATGCGAAAATTCATCGTCCGATTTCTACAAGGTCGGCTAGGTGAAAACCAAATTCACTGGCTGATCATGACAAAGCTACAGGTCGGCAAGGTGAAACCAAAATTCACCGCCCGATCACGAAAGAGCTACAGGTCAGCAAGGTGAAAACAAATTCACCGCCCGACCACGATGAAAATTGAATTCATCGTCCAAATTTTGACAAAGTCGGCCAAGTGAGAACCAAACTCACCACCTGACTTCTACAAAATCGGCAAGATGAAAAGCGACAGAATAATGCAAGAAGTTATAAAAAGTGATCCATGAATAGAGACCTGACGAGGTTTGAAACAAAAAATAGATTGCTAGAAATAACTTAGAATGGACCGACATAAAAGAAGTCAGACCAGATCGAAGGGACAAAAAGTTATAAAAAGTAATCCCTAAAAAGAGGCTTGGTTAGCCCTAGAAAGAGGAGTACTAGAAATAACTTAGAAGGGACCGACATGATGAAGTTGGCCCGACAAAGCTACAAAAAGTTATAAAAATAATCCATAAAAAGAGACCTGACAAGGTCCAAATAAAATGGATTACTAGAAATACCTTGGGAAGGGACTAACATCAAGAAGTCGACCCAAGCCAATTAAAGTGAAAGAGTTATAAAAAGTAAATCCATAAAAAAGAGATCTAACGAGGTCCAAATAAAAATGGATTACTAGAAATAACTCGAGGAAATCCGAAAAGAAAAGTCGACCAACAGAAGGCGTGCGCTAAAAGGGACACAGCTCTGCCCAAAATTCCATGGCTCCACGACAAGGCTATCAAAATTGTTCAGACTGACTAGAAAGTGTTCTACGAGAACACTAAAAAGTTGTCGGACAAGTTAGCTCCAAGGACCACATCGACCAAAGCAGAAAGTGGACAAAACCAAAAGTGATCAAAAAGAGGTCGGACAACAAAGTACCAACACTCTACAAAGATCCACAAAAGGGACAAATACATCTCACAACGGCCAGAGGAAGGCCAGGAATGCTTTGCTGAAAGGTACGAAGTCTTGAAAAAAGACACTACTTAAAAGGCAAGAGAACAAATCAAAATGGCACTAAAAAGTCATCCAAACAAACTATAAAAAGGTTCCCCATCGGAACACTACCTAAAAAGTTGTTGGATTATGACTAAAAAGCCCGAACAGTGAAGACAAACAAGTCGGAAGAAGGCTAAAAAGCCCCCTCAACAAACTAAAAGGGGCAATACCAGACTCGCACAAGGAAAAACTACTCAAAGACAGGATGCTTGAGCACGACTTCTCCAAAGAGATCGAAGCTCTGAAAGCACGATCTCACGGAAAGGTCCAAACTCAAGCAGGAGCACTGTTCATGCATCGGTTTGAGCAATAAAGGACCGGGTTGGCCAACCTCTTAGAAGGTTGGCCCATGACCGACCTCTTAGAAGGTTGGCCCATGACCGACCTTTTAAGGTTGGCCCATTACCGACCTCTTCTCAAAGAGCTCGGCCAAATCACCAGGAGAGCCCAAAAAGGGCCCAAACAGAGGAACACGACCCAAGTCCAAAGGCAGCCCAAGCCTAGAAAGATAAGGGCGGTTCCCTTAAAGATAAGATAACTCCACTTAAAGATAAGATAAGATAACTATCTTATCTCCAGGAAAAGATCACTCTACAACATTATAAATACACTGGAGCACCCAAGTATAACTCATACTCTGATTCTACTAAAAACCTGGCTAAAGCACGTGCTAACTTAAGCATCGGAGTCTCTTGCAAGTACCACCACCCTCTGGTGACGAAGGATCAGCAGCACCGCCAAGTCCAATAGGTCGGACATTGATGGTGTTTTTGCGTAAAAACAAATTTTCCAACACACAATTCCAACTGGCAAGTATACCGGGTCGCATCAAGTAGTAATAACTCACTTAGAGTGAGGTCGATCCCACAGGGATTGATGGATCAAGCAACTTTAGTGGGTGATTAGTTTAGTCAAGCTAACATTGAAGTGAAATTGAGTGAAATCGTAGCCAACAGAAAGTAAATTGACAAGAATTGTAAATGACAGAATGTAAATAGGCAGGAAGCTTAAAGAACAAGCAATGTAAATTGCAGAAACTTAAATGACAAGAAATGTAAATTGCAGGAAATGTAAAGGGGATTGGGTGCAGGAAATTTAAAGGAAAGCAATAAGCAGCACTTAGAATAATTGCAGAATAATTAAATTGCATGAAAAGTAAAAGGGATTGGGTGCTGGGAATTAAAACTTCAATAAGAAAATGTAAAATGCAATCAAGCAAAGAAGTAAAAGATGAAGTAAGTGCAGCAGATTCAAACGGAGATGAAAAATTGCTTGAAGAACAAGACAGAAAGAAACTTAGCTCAATTGTAAAATCTAAAAGAGGATTTGAGGATCCAAGAAGAGCAATGAACTCAGGAAGCAAATTTGGATCTCAATTCTCCTTTGCTCAGTCAGAAAATATATTGCAGAAGAAACTGAGGTTTGAAAATAGCAGAGAAGATTAAAACCCAATCCTTAGATCAATTGAGAGGAAGAGTGGAAGATGATTCTCAGAATTTGAATCAATGGAGCTCTTCAACCTCAATTCAAGATCCAAAACAGAAAAGCTAAAGTTGCAGAAGAAGAAGATTTAAAACAGCAAATGAATTTTTTTCCTTCAATTCTTGATCCAAAATTCAAACCGAAATGAAAACTAAGAGAGAGAACTCTCAATTCCTAATGCTCCCTAGTGGAGCTAGCTTTGCTTTCTAATTGAGCTCCTATTAGAGCCAACCTCCCCTCTGAAATGAGAATGATGCCCTTTATATAGGCTTCTTTTACAAAATGAAAATAAAATGAAATTGAAATTAAAAACAAATTCAAAAAAAATGAAATTCCTAATCTAGCTTCTTTGTGTGCCTTTGAGTCATGTTGAGTGGGCTTTTGCTTGCTTTGGATTTGAGGGAGAATGGGTCTTGGATGGCCTTTATTCAATTTGGTGAGGCATTGAATTTATATGAAATTGAACTTTTGGCCCATGATTATTTGCTCCCAGGAGGCTGCCCTGCACTTGTGGAGGGCAGGGCAGGAAAGTGTGCGTGCTGGTGCTTGTGCGTGCGAGCTTGGTGTGTGAAGATACTGCCCTGCCCTTGTGGAAGGCAGGGCAATGGTTTCTTGGTGTGTCTTGTGCGCGCACCACGTTCCTTGACCGTGCCATGATGCGCTTGTGTGCGCCAAGCCTAAGCCTTTACTTCCTTGAAGGTCTTGTGTTCGAAACTTGGTGGAGGAAGTTGTTGCAATTTTTCCTTGAATTTTCCTGAATAGAACACGACATTGCCCTCCAAGAGGGCATTCTGCTCTCCTTGAGGGCAGACTTCCTTGGTTTCCTTGTGTCTCCCTCTTCAAGCCTTGGTGGAAGCATTTTGGTTTATTTTCGCTTATTTTTTGCCCTTAAAGATGCCTTTTACTCATGCCTCAATTGTATGCCAAATATGGATTGCCATATATCGTTGGAAAGCTCTAAATGTCAGCTTTCCAACGCAGCTGGAAGCACATCAATCGAACGTCTGTAGCTCAAGTTATAGCCCTTTGAAGGAGGCATGGTCATGCTGTGAGCGCCCAGATTTTACCTTTGCGAAAATTCTTGCTTCCAACCTCACTTTGCATCACGATTCTGCCCTGCCCTTGGCAAGAGCAGGGCAGTGTGCGTGCTGGCTGCTTCCTTC
>NW_026264911.1:222611-267648 GCF_000817695.3 Arachis duranensis
TCACCACATAATTCATATAGATTAACCCCTCTCTCGATGGTGGTTGAATCTTTGAAGAACAAGAGTTCTCTCTTTAGATCAACCACTAAAATTGAGAAAGAGAAGATGGGTTCACCAATTCATTCCAACCAACAGAGCTCCTCCCCCTAATGAAAGTGGGGTTTAGTGAATCATAGCTCCAATCTCAACAACAAATGCCATTAACAAAAATTAAACTAAGTGTAAAGAAAAGAAGAAGAAGAATAAGGAAATGCTTAAAGCTTAAAAGTGAAGAAGAGAAGTTCCAAGAAGAAAAAGTGCTCTCCGGGTATCCTCCCGGAAGTGCTAATAAGTCAAAGTATGAAAAAGTTCTAAGTGTCAAAAAGTGTGTAAAAGTGTAAAAGTCCTCTACAAGTACATCAATCTCTTCTATTTATACTACTCCTAAAACTCTTTCAAAGATCTTGAATTGGTTTAGCAATATGGGCTTCTCTTTGTTGAATTCTTGGCTCAATTGAAGAAGTTGTTGGCCTTTGTGATGAATAGGGGAAGCAAAGCAAGTTGGCACCAATTCTGGCCCATTGAGGGGCGTTATTGGCAATAACTCAGGCCTTAGTGCACGTTGGCAACGTGCATGCCAATTTCCTGGAAGTGAGTTTGAGACTTGGGCGTTGTTGGCCCAAGTTGTTGCTAACAACTTGCTCTTCTTCTTATTGACTCTTCTCTCATGCCTAATGTTGCCCAGAATTTGAGTATCTATCCTTTGCTTCAATATGGACTATCATACATCATTGGAAAGCTCTTGATGTCTTCTTTCCAATGCCACTGAAATCACCTCATTTGAATCTCTGTAGCTCAAGTTATGCTCCATTGAAGGGGACATGGTCAGGCTGCTAAAATCACAGGCGTTTTTGGCAAAAACGCCTTTGTATTTCCACGTTGCCAACGCCTTCAGATTCTGAAGCTCTAAATGAAGCCCGCTTTTGAAGCGTTAAACGAATGTCAACCCCATACTATGATATATGGTTGGAAAGCTCTGGATGTCTATTTTTCAATGCCATTGAGAATGCATCATTTGAAGGTCTACAACTCAAGATATACTCCATGGAAGAGAGCAAGGTCAGGCTGCCAGGTTTGTTGGAGTTGTTGATGAACACGCCCATGCAATCCCAAGTTGGCAACGTGGTTGGTGCCCAAGATTGGCGTTGGCAACGTTGTTGGCACCCAAGATCTTGTCGCTGGCGTTATTGAAGAACACGCCAGTTCATTTCCAAGTTAGCAACGCCCTCGTGTGCCCATATTCCTAGCTTGCATGCGTTGCCAAGGAACACGCCCATGGTTCCTAGCTCAACAACGTGCTCGAGCTCCCCATTTGATGCCAAAGTTGCTTGCTACGTTGCCAAGGAACACGCCTTCATAACTTGGCGTTGGCAATGCCAGCTTCTCCTCCTCTTGGGCCAAGTTTGCTTGTGTGCGTTGCCTTGAATAACGCCTCTTCATTCCCGCGTTGGCAACGCCCTCGAGCTCTCCTTGGCTCAGCTCTTTGCTTGCCTGGGCGTTGCCAACTTGGTGTTGGCGTTGGCAACGTGGTGACATCCTCCCCTGGTGGCTCTGGCGTTGCCAACTTGGTCTTCAAGTTGGCAACTTGCAATGCTTCATTTCCTTGCATTTGGGGCTTAAGTTTCCCTCTGATTTGAGCTTCCATTCCTTGCCACATTATGGACTATTGTATATCGTTGGAAAGCTCTTGATGTCAGCTTCTCAACGCAATTGGAATCATGCCAATTGGATCCTTGTGGTTCAAGATATTCATCCTTGAAGAGGGGAAGGTCAGGCTGCAATTTCCGCTGATTGTGCACTAGCACGTTGCCAACTTGGTTTCCAAGTTGCCAACGTCCAAAGTGGTGCTGCCAGGAGGTGTAGCACGTTGGCAACTTGGAAACCAACCAAGTTGCCAACGTGCTCTCTCATCCTGGTTGCATCAATTGGGCGTTGCCAACTTGAGGATCAAGTTGGCACATACATCTCCTTCTTGCTCCAAGATTTCCTTGCATCATTGTCTTCTTGCTTCATCACCTATCATAAACCAAAGAGCTTTTCTCAAAGTTTTGCCATCTCATGCATTAAATTTCAAGGAAATCATTCACCTTAATTTGCATATAAGCTTCTTGAATCATTTGCATGGATTATGTCAAATTTCACTAAATTCTTGGTTCATGAATGCATGGAGGAAAAGTTCACAAATTTGTCTATTTATTTCAAAGAAAATGAATAAAGCAAAGCTAAAACTAACTAAACTAACTAAGTAAAATGGTAAATATGCGAATGCATCAGCAGGGCAGAAAATGGTGCGTGTTGGTGCTTGCGTGCGTGTTGGGTGCTGCAGGATGCTGCCCTGCCCTTGTGGAGGGCAGGGCAGAAATTTTTGGTGCACCAGATTCTGCCCGTGCGTGCTGCTGGTGCTGCCGAGTGATGCCTGTGCGTGCTGCTGGTGCTGCCGAGCCTTCCCTTGGTGCGCCAGAATGGTGCACTGGCTGTGCACCACCAAAATGCTGCCCTGCCCTCCGCAAGGGCAATGTTTCCTTTGGAGAGTGCCAAGTTCGAATTTCATGGAGTGCATTGCTTGGCTTTTTCTTCTTGGCACCTAATTCACGCCTAAGGCTTGGCTTCCTAGAGGTCTTGTGTTCGAAACTTGGTGGAGGAAGTTGTTGCAATTTTTCCTTGAATTTTCATGAAGAAAACACGACATTGCCCTCCAAGAGGGCATTCTGCTCTCCTTGAGGGCAGACTTCCTTGGTTTCCTTGTGTCTCCCTCTTCGAGCCTTGGTGGAAGCATTTTGGTTTATTTTCGCTTGTTTTTTGCCCTTAAAGATGGCTTTCGTTCCTGCCCCAATTGTACGCCAAATATGGATTGCTATATATCGTTGGAAAGCTCTGAATGTCAGCTTTCCAACGCAACTGAAAGCACATCAATTGGACGTCTGTAGC
Source organism: Arachis duranensis (assembly GCF_000817695.3). Taxonomy (NCBI): domain Eukaryota; kingdom Viridiplantae; phylum Streptophyta; class Magnoliopsida; order Fabales; family Fabaceae; genus Arachis; species Arachis duranensis. The sequence continues at coordinate 225,579 of NW_026264911.1, forward strand.
TCACGTTATAGCACTTTGAAGTAGGCATGGTCATGCTGTGAGCGGCCAGATTTTAACTTAGCGAAAATTTGCTCCAACCTCACTTTGTTTCATCATGATTCTGCCCTTCCCTTGCCAAGGGCAGGGCAGTGTGCGTGCTGGTTGTTTTCTTCTTTGATTTGGTCATGGGCCACGCTTTTAAAAGCGTGGCCTAAGGCTCCAAAGTGTACCCCAACTTCAAAGTGCACCCCAAAGCTCTTTTTTTCTCCTTTTTTTGTGCTTCTTTGCTTCTTTTTCTTCTTATCTCCTACAAGATTTATAAAATTAAAAGATCAAGGAAATCATTCATTGTTAAAATAGTAAGTAAGAAGTTTTAATCGAGAAAGATAAACATCTCCGAGACCTTAAATGTTTTCTTATATTGTTTTTACACCAAGCCTTTAATTGCTTTCGTTACTATCCTGTTTTTTGCATTTTCAACAACAACCATATTTTATTGTTTGCCTGACTAAGTCCAATAGGATAACTATTGCTTGCCCAGTCCGACAATCCTTGTGGGATCGATTCACTCACCTGAGGTATTACTTGGATGACCCAGTGCTCTTGTCAGTTAAGTTGTTCAAGTTCTAATTTTGCGAACCAATTTTTTGGCGGCGTTGCTGGAGATTGTATTTTCCTAGTGTCTATGCACTAGATCCATAAGCTCTGGTTTACAATGTTCTCAGGTGGATGGATTTCAGTTTTCTTCTAGGTTGGGGTTTCGTGAAGTCTCTTCCCCATTGTGGTCGTCCGCTCCACATTGCCATGGAGATAGTATGAGCGCACGATCATCATCGTGATATTATGGCTTAGATTTGGATGTTGTATGTCCGTCTTCCAGACAATCATCTGCCATGATTAGGTGTATACTTGTGGGTCCCTGAAGAGCTGATATTTTATACGCTTTTTGGAGGTAATTTCATGTAGATTTTAGCATGTTTTAATTATTTTTAATAGAATTTTATTAGTTTTCAAGCAAAAATCATATTTTTGGACTTTACTAGAGTTTGTGTGTTTTTCTATGATTTCAGATATTTTCTGGCTGAAATTGAGGGAGCTGAGCAAAAATCTGATTTAGGCTGAAAAAGGACTGTTGATGCTGTTGGATTCTGACCTCCCTACACTCAGAATAGATTTTTTGGAGCTACAGGAGTCCAATTGGCGCGCTCTCAATTGGGTTAGAAAGTAGACATCCAGGGCTTTCCAGCAATATATAATAGTCTATACTTTGTACGAAGATAGACGATGTAAACTGGCGTTCAACGCCAGTTCCATGTTGCAATCTGGCGTTCAGCGCCAGAAACACGTCACGAACCAGAGTTGAACGCCAAAAACACGTTACAACTTGGCGTTCAACTCCAGAAACAGCCCAATCACGTGAGAACCTTATGTCTCAGCCCCAGCACACACCAAGTGGGTCCCAGAAGTGGATTTCTGCACTATCCATCTTAGTTTACTCATTTTCTGTAAACTTAGGTTACTAGTTTAGTATTTAAACAACTTTTAGAGACTTATTTTGTATCTCATGACATTTTTAGATCTGAAATTTGTACCTTTTGGCAGCATGAGTCTCTAAACCCCATTGTTGGGGGTGAGGAGCTCTGCAGCGTCTCGATGAATTAATGCAATTATTTCTATTTTCCATTCAAACACGCTTGTTCCTATCTAAGATGTTCATTCGTGCTTCACTATGAAGAAGGTGATGATCCATGACACTCATCACCTTCCTCAATCTATGAACATGTGCCTGAAAACCACCTCCATTCTACATCAGATTGAATGAGTATCTCTTAAATTTCTTAATCAGAATATTTGTGGTATAAGCTAGAATTGATGGCGGCATTCATGAGAATCCGGAAAGTCTAAACCTTGTCTGTGCTATTCCAAGTAGGATTCAAGGATTGAATGACTGTGACGAGCTTCAAACTCGCGATTGTTGGGCGTGATGACAAACGCAAAAGAATTAATGGACTCTATTCCGACATGATCGAGAACCAATAGATGATTAGCCGTGCTGTGACAGAGCATTTGGACCATTTTCACTGAGAGGATGGGAAGTAGCCATTGACAACGGTGACACCCTACATACAGCTTGCCATGGAAGGAACTTTGCACTTTTGCATGTAAGAAAGTATTATGTTGCAGGAATTCAGAGGACACAGCATCTCCAAAACTCCAACATATTCTCTATAATCGCGTACAATTATTTATTTTGTGCCCTTTTATTTTCGTAATTCAAACTGATAATTATAATTGATATCCTAACTAAGAATTACAAGATAACCATAGCCTGCTTCAAGCCAACAATCTCCATGGGATTCGACCCTTACCCACGTAAGGTATTACTTGGACGAACTAGTGCACTTGCAGGTCAGTTGTGCGGATTGCAAAAGTGTGATTGCAATTTCGTGCACCAAGTTTTTAGCGCCGTTGCCGGGGATTGTTTGAGTTTGAACAACTAAAGGTTTATTTTGTTGCTTAGATTAGGAATAGAGTATTGTTGCTATAGAGTCATTAAATCTGAGTCCTTTATTTTCTTTTCAAAAATTTTCAAAATTATTATTTTTCTTTATCAATTTTCAATTTTTTTCGTGAGTTTAGTTTTTGTTCTAAGTTTGGTGTCAATTGCATATTTTATATTTTCCTTTTAATTTTTCGAATCTGTGTTCTTCATTCTTCCTTGATCTTCAAGTTGTTCTTGTTTATTTTTCTTGTTTGATCTTTAGTTTTTCTTGTTCTGTGTCTTTTCTTATTTTTCTTGTGCTTTTCCAAAGCATTAGTCTTCCAATATATATATATACCTCTTCAAAACAAGTGTTACATTTACAACTCAATTGGCTAGAGCATTGGTTTATGTTCTTGGTAATTGGGTATCTTCTTTTTAAAATCTTTTTCAAAAATAATTTTTCTTTGATTGAATCTTGTCCCAAACTTTAAGTTTGGTGTGTTTATTGTTAATCTTTTTATAATTTTCGAAAATTTTATTGAAGTTTTTTAAAAATTTTAAGTTTGGTGTTCTTTCTTTTGTTCTTGTTGTTCTTGTGAATCTTCAAAGTGTTCTTGAGTCTTCTTCGTGTTTTGATCTTAAAATTTTAAGTTTGGTGTTCCTTGGTGTTTTCCCTCCAAAATTTTCGAAAACAAAGAGAATTAGATCTAAAAATTTTAAGTCTTGTGCCTTTTGTGTATTTTTCTCTTTCATAATAAAATTTAAAATTCAAAAAAAATTTATCTTTTCTAACTATTTTTAAGCTACTTTTTCGAAATTTTTTTATAAAAATACAGACTTCAATTTCAAAATTTTTCAAATCTTATCCTTTTAAGATTTTAAATATATATATATTTTATCTTTTTCGAAAATATCCTAACCACTTTCTCTCTCCTCACTTTTTCGAAAATCTTCATAAAATATTCTCTAATTTTATTATTTTTAATTTTTAATTTTCTTTTTTTATTTATTTTATTTTATTTTTATTTCGGTTTTTATTTTAATTTATTTTATTCTTTCGAAAATCAATTTTTTTATAATAAATTAAATAAAATAAATCCAAGTCATCTCCCTTTCTCCATCATGGACCTAAGTGGAAATGAACAGTCCAGAAGAACTCTGGGGTCATATGCAAACTCAACTATGCTTCATATGGGTGTAGTATATGTATACCCTCCATTGGAGTTAGTAATTTTGAGTTGAATCCTCAGCTCATTATCATGGTGCAGCAAAGTTGTCAGTATTCCAGTCTTCCACAGGAAGAACCTACAGAGTTTCTGGCACAGTTTTTACAAATCGCTGACACAGTACACGATAAGGAAGTAGATCAGGATGTCTACAGATTGTTACTATTTCCATTTGCTATAAAAGACCAAGCTAAGAGGTGGTTAAATAACCAACCTAAGGACAACATAAAGACATGGAAACAGCTGTTAGAAAAATTCCTGAATCACTATTTTCCTCCAAAATGGATGACACAGCTAAGGCTGAGCATCCAAGGCTTCAAACAAGGAGATAATGAATCTCTTTATGATGCTTGGGAGAGATAGAAAGAGATGCTAAGAAAATGCCCCTCTGAAATATTTTCAGAGTGAGTGTAGTTAGACATCTTCTACTATGGGCTTACAGAAAGAGCTCAGATTTCTCTAGACCACTCAGCTGGTGGATCTATACACATGAGAAAGACAATAGAAGAAGCTCAAGAGCTCATTGATACAGTTGCCAGAAATCAGCATCTGTAACTAAGCAGTGAATCTTCCATGAAAGAAGAGGCTAAAATAGTAACTGTTGAACTCAGGCCTGCAGATCAAGCTACTGAATTCAATCATCAATTAGACTTTCTAACAAAACAATTAGCCGAATTCAAGGAGATATTACAAGAAACAAGAATGGCTAATATGAATATGGAAGTACAGTTGAAGGAAACAGAACAGCAACTATCAAAACAAATAACAGAAGAGTGCCAAGCAGTTCAATTAAGAAGTGGGAAAACATTAAATACCTCACTTCAAGATAGCAGGAAGCCAAAAAATGAGCAAACCACCCAAAATCCATCTGAGGATAGTAAGAGCCCAGAATGGAATAATTCTAGCGCTCAAACACCAGAAAATGGGTGGGAAGCTGGCGTTGAACGCCCAACCCATGCTCAGTCCTGGCGTTCAACGCCAGAAACAAGCAAGGAGTTGGCGTTGAACGCCCAAAGGAAGCACAGTTCTGGCGTTCAAATGCCAGAAACAGGTAAGGAGTTGGCATCTAACGCCACTCCAGCTTTCACCCCTGGAATTCAAATGCCAGTGGGGGATCAGACACATACAAGTGTTGACAATAACCCTTCTAAAAAGGCATCCCGACCCACTTCTGTAGGCAATAAACCTGTAGCAACTAAGGTTGAGGAATACAAAGTCAAAATGCCTTATCCTCAGAAACTCCGCCAAGCGAAACAGGATAAGCAATTTGCCCACTTTACAGACTATCTCAGGACTCTTGAAATAAAGATTCCGTTTGCAGAGGCACTTGATCAAATACCCTCTTATGCTAAGTTCATGAAAGAGATCTTAAGTCATAAAAAGGATTGGAGGGAAACTGAAAAAGTTTACCTCACTGAAGAATGCAGTGTAGTCATTCTGAAAAGCTTACCTGAGAAGCTTAAAGATCCCGGAAGCTTTATGATACCATGCACATTAGAGGGTACTTGTACCAAGCAAGCTCTATGTGATCTTGGGGCAAGTATCAACCTAATACCTGCATCTACTATCAAAAAGCTTGGGTTGACTGAAGAAGTCAAACTAACCCAGATATGTCTCCAACTTGTTGATGGCTCCATTAAATACCCATCAGGCATGATTGAAGACATGATTATCAAGGTTGGGCCATTCGCCTTTCCTACTGACTTTGTGGTGCTGGAAATGGAAGAGCACAAGAGTGGAACTCTCATTCTAGGAAGACCTTTCCTAGCAACTGGCCGAACCCTTATTGACGTCCAAAAAGGGGAAGTAACCCTGAGAGTCAACGAGGATGAGTTCAAGTTGAATGTTGTCAAAGCTATTCAATATCCAGATACCCCAAATGACTGCATGAGCATTGATATTATTGGCTCCCTGGTAAAAGAGGTCAATATGACTAAGAGTCTCGAATTAGAGCTATAGGACATTTTTAAAGATGTTCAGCCTGATCTGGAGGAATCAAAGAGAATAATAGAACCTCTGAAAATACCTCAGGAATAGGAGAAACCTCCTAAACCTGAGCTCAAACCATTACCACCATCCCTGAAATATGCATTTCTGGGAGAAGGTGATACCTTCCCTGTGATCATAAGCTTTACCTTAGAGCCACAGGAAGAGGAAGCACTAATTCAAGTGCTAAGGACACACAAGACAGCTCTTGGGTGGTCCATCAGTGATCTTAAGGGCATTAGCCCAGCCAGATGCATGCACAAGATCCTATTGCAGGATGACGCCAAGCCAGTGGTTCAACCACAAAGGCGGCTGGATCCAGCCATGAAGGAGGTAGTGCCGAAGGAGGTCACTAAATTACTAAATTACTATTTCTGATAGCCCTTGGGTAAGCCCTGTCCAAGTCGTCCCTAAGAAGGGTGGCATGACAGTGGTCCATAATGAAAAAAATAAACTGGTTCCCACAAGGACAGTTACAGGGTGGCGTATGTGTATTGATTATAGAAGGCTCAATACAGCTACCAGAAAGGATCATTTTCCTTTACCATTCATAGACCAAATGCTAGAAAGACTAGCAATTCATGAATACTACTGCTTACTGGATGGATATTCAGGTTATAATCAAATTGCAGTAGATCCTCAGGATCAAGAAAAAACAACATTCACATGTCCATCTGGAGTATTTGCATACAGAAGGATGCCATTTGGTCTGTGCAATGCACCTGCTACCTTTCAAATGTGCATGCTCTCAATTTTCTCTGATATGGTAGAAAAATTTCTGAAAGTCTTCATGGATCACTTTTCAATATTTGGAGACTCATTTAGCTCCTGTCTTGACCATCTAGCACTTGTTCTAAAGAGGTGCCAAGAGACTAACCTGGTTTTAAACTAAGAGAAATGTCACTTTATGGTGACTGAAGGAATTGTCCTTGGGCACAAAATTTCGAACAAGGGAATAGAGGTGGATCAAGCTAAGGTAGAGGTAATTGAAAAATTACCACCACTTGCCAATGTTAAGGCAATCAGAAGCTTTTTGGAGCATGCAGGATTTTATAGGAGGTTTATAAAGGATTTCTCAAAAATCGCCAAACCTCTAAGTAATCTGCTAGCTGCTGACACGCCATTTATCTTTGATAAGGAATGTCTGCAGGCATTTGAGACTCTGAAAGCTAAATTGGTCACAGCATCAATCATCTCTGCACCAAACTGGACATTATCATTTGAACTGTTGTGTGATGCCAGTGACCATGCCATTGGTGCAGTGTTGGGACAGAGGCATGACAAGCTTCTGCACGTCATTTACTATGCCAGTCATGTTTTAAATGACACACAGAAGAACTACACAACCATAGAAAAAGAGCTACTTGCAGTGGTTTACGCCATTGACAAGTTTAGATCCTATTTAGTGGGATCAAAAGTGATTGTGTACACTGACCATGCTGCTCTTAAATATCTACTCACAAAGCAGGATTCAAAACCCAGACTCATAAGATGGGTGTTGCTTCTGCAAGAGTTGGATATAGAAATAAGAAACAGAAAAGGGATAGAGAATCAAGTAGCAGATCACCTGTCCCGAATAGAACCAGTAGAAGGGGTGTCCCTCCTTCTTACTGAGATCTCTTAAAACTTTTCGGATGAGCAACTCTTTGCCATCCAGGAAGTGCCATGATTTGCAGACATTGCAAACTACAAGGTAGTGAGATTCATACCCAAAGAGTACAGTAGGCAGCAATAAAAAAAGTTGATCACGGGTACAAAGTACTATCTTTGGGATGAACCATATCTCTTCAACAGATGTGCAGACGGAGTAATCCTTAGATGTGTGCCTAAAAAAGAAGTACAGAAGATCCTCTGGCATTGCCATGGATCACAGTATGGAGGACATTTTGGAAGTGAGCGAACAGCCACAAGAGTCCTCCAATGTGGCTTCTACTGGCCTACTCTCTATAAAGACTCCGGAGTGTTTGTACTTAACTATGACAGTTGCCAAAGATCTGGCAATCTACCTCACAGTTATGCCATGCCTCAACAAGGGATCTTGGAGATTGAGTTGTTTGATGTATGGGGTATTGACTTCATGGGGCCTTTCCCACCATCATACTCAAACACTTACATTCTGGTGGTAGTGGATTATGTATCCAAATGGGTTGAAGCTATTGCAACACCTACTAATGACACTAAGACAGTGCTAAAATTCCTCCAGAAACACATCTTCAGCAGATTTGGTACCCCTAGAGTATTAATCAATGATGGGGGCACTCATTTCTGCAATAAACAACTTTACTTTGCTTTGGTTTGTTATGGAGTTAGCCACAGGGTAGCCACTCCATATCATCCACAGACAAACGGGCAAGCTGAAGTTTCTAACAGAGAACTTAAAAGAATCCTGGAACAGACTGTGATTAACCGTAGAAGGGATTGGGCAAGAAGCTTGGATGATGCTCCGTGGGCATATAGAACAGCATTCAAGACCCCTATAGGGACCTCTCTATACCAGCTTGTGTATGGAAAGGCATGTCACTTGCCAGTGGAACTGGAACATAAAGCCTACTGGGCTACCAGATTCCTAAACCTTGATGCCAAGTTAGCTGGAGAAAAACGATTCCTTCAGTTAAATGAGCTAGAGGAATTTAGACTCAATACTTTCGAGAATGCAAAAATTTACAAAGAGAAAGCAAAAAGATGGCATGATAAGAAACTGTCATCTAGAGTCTTTGAGCCAGGGCAGAAAGTTCTGCTATTTAATTCTAGGCTCAGATTATTCCTTGGAAAATTGAAATCCTGGTGGAGAGGACCATATGTGATTACAAGTGTGTCACCATATGGATACGTAGAGCTTCAGGATAATGAGTCTAACAAAAAGTTCATTGTTAATGGACAGAGAGTTAAACATTATCTCGAAAGCAATTTTGAGCAAGAATGCTCAAAACTGAGACTTGATTAAAGCTCACTAATAGTCCAGCTAAAGACAATAAAGAAGTGCTTGCTGGGAGGCAACCCAGCCATTTACAAAGCTTATTTGTTAATTAATTGATTTTTACAGGTATATGTCAAGTATCTTTAAGGTAAAATAGAAATTGCTTGAGTTCACAGAGTTATAGAAGGATTCAAAGGATACAAACAGCAAATGGAAGCTCACTGGTGCGAAAACGCTAGTAAAAGCTGTTTTGGGTGTTAAACGCCCAAAAGAAGCACCTTCTGGGTGTTGAACGCCAGAAAGAAGCACCTTCTGGGCATTCAACGCCAGATTTACAACGTCCTGGGCGTTCAAAAAAATGCCTAGTGACGAAGGAGTTCCTGGCGTTCAACGCCAGAAAGAAGCAACAGCTGGGCGTTGAACACCCAGGAGAAGCAGCGTTTGGGCGTTAAACGCCCAAAACATGCAGCATTTAGGCGTTTAACGCCACGATGGTGGGGAGGAGGTAAATTCGTTTTTTCTTCACAAATTTTTAATTTTTTTGTGTTTTAATTCATGATTTCTTGCATAAACACGTTCCAAATTCTCATCCTTCAATTCCAAAAATTTTAATCCTAATTTCTAAAAACCCTAATTTCTAAAATCCCTTTTTCAGAAATATCAAATGTATCTTAGTTCATAAACACAAATTTTTCCCAATCCAATCCAACTCTTTTCTCAAAATTTTTCAAAACTCAATTATCTTTTAAAATCATTTTCAAAATAAAAATTCAGATTTATCTTTTTCAAATATCATTCACAACTTTTTATTTTTAAATTATATCTTTTTCTTATTATATTTATCTTTCATAAATCATATCTTCTATCTTCTCTTTTTTAAATTTTTTTTCGAAACCCACCCCCTCCCTTTTAAATCCACATTCGGCCTCCCTCCTCTCATCCACCATTCGACATTAGCTCTCCTTCTATCCCTCCCCTTTCTTTTCTTTTGCTTGAGGACAAGCAAACCTCTATGTTTGGTGTGTTTATCCGTGATCACAAAAACATACTCACTAAGATCATGGCTCTTAAAGAAAAACAATCCACTCCAAGAGGCAAGAAAGAGAATATTCCAAAACCACTTTGGAATCAAGGGAAGTTCTTAACCAAAGAACATTCAGACCACTACCACAAAATAATGGGTCTAAGGTCAATGATCCCAGAAGTCAAGTTCGATCTGAAAGAAGATGAATATCCAGAGATCCAAGAGCAAATTCGAAACAGGAACTGGGAAATCCTAGCTAATCCTAAAACAAAAGTGGGAAGGAATATGGTTCAGGAGTTCTATGCTAATCTGTGGCAAATAGATAGGCAGAGAATATCTGGCACTGCCCTCTATGACTATCGGACCTTGGTCAGAGGAAAGATTGTTCACATCCGACCTTGGTCAGAGGAAAGATTGTTCACATCCACCCTGACAAAATCAGTGAGATCTTTAAGCTGCCTCAGCTGAAAGATGACCCAGACTCCTTTAATAGGAGAATGATGAGAACAAACAAGGGCCTGGACAAGATTCTAGAGGATATATGCATCCCTGGAGCCAGGTGGACCACCAGCACCACTGGCATCTAATTCAACTCAAGAGAGAAGATCTCAAACCAGTCACCAGAGGCTGGCTGGACTTCATTGGGCGTTCTATATTGCCCACTAGCAACCGTTCTGAAGTCACTGTTAAAAGAGTAGTAATGATTCACGGCATCATGTTGGGAAGAGAAGTAGAAGTTCATCAACTAATCTCATGTGAACTTTACAAAATAGCAAACAAGAACTCCAAAGATGCCAAATTGGTTTATCCAAGCTTAATTTCTATGCTCTACAAAGATGTTGGAGTGAGGATGGGAATAACTAAGTATATCTTAGTTGAGCGGCCAATCACTAAAATATCAATGGAAAAACAACAGTTGCAGGATGACCCCAGCAAGAGGAGAGCACATGAATTCCTCCCAGAAATCCCTCAATTTGAATACTGGGAGCATCTTGAGGCATCTGTTTCCAAGTTACAAGAAGCTATGGACCAAATAAAGGAAGAACAAAATAATCAGAATAGCATGCTTTGCAAATTGCTTAGGGAACAAGAGGAGCAAGGGCGTGACTTTAGGGAACTGAAGCGTCAGAAATTAATTCTTGAAGGACCAAGTACCCCACAGACTAGAGGAACACCCACTTCCCAAAATACAGGTTGTTGAGTTCTAATTTTAGCTTTAACTCTGTGATAGTTGTTATTATAGGAATTTACCTTAGAAGTTATATAGGAGTAGTGGTAATTAGTATATCTATTTTGATTTTATTTTCAATTAAGTTATAATTTATTTTTCTCATCATCATCAAACATGAATAAAATAGTAGATTTTTAGAATAAAGAGGTAATTTATATTTTTCGAGTTCTTAATAAGAAAAATTATAATTAATTATATGTGGTGGCAATACTTTTTGTCTTCTGAATGAATGCTTGAACAATGCATATTTTTTATCTTGAATTTTATGAATGTTAAAATTGTTGGCTCTTGAAAGAATGAGGAACACAAAAAATATTATTGCTGATCTGAAAAATCATGAATTTGATTCTTGAAGCAAGAAAAAGCAGTGAAAAAAAATTTACAAGGAATCATTGGATCAAGAAAAAGAAAAAAAGCCAATAGCCCTTAAAACCAAAAGGCAAGGGTGAAAAGGATCCAAGGCTTTGAGCATCAGTGGATAGGAGGGCCCAAGGAAGTAAATCCTAGCCTAAGCGGCTAAGTCAAGCTGTCCCTAATCATGTGCTTGTGGCATGCAGGTCCAAGTGAAAAGCTTGAGACTGAGTGGTTAAAGTTGTGATCCAAGGCAAAAGAGTGTACTTAAGAACTTTGGACACCTCTAATTGGGAACTTTAGCAATGCTAAGTCACAATCTAAAAAGGTTCACCCAATTATGTGTCTGTGGCATTTATGTATCCAGTGGCAATATTGGAAAACAAAGTGCTTAGGGCCACGGCCAAGACTCATAAAGTAACTGTGTTCAAGAATCAACATACTACACTAGGAGAATCAATAATACTATCTGAATTCTGAGTTCCTATGGATGCCAATCATTCTGAATTTCAAAGGATAAAGTGAGATGCCAAAACTATTCGGAAGCCAAAAAGCTACCAGCCCCGCTCATCTAATAAGAATATGAACTTCACTTAAAACTCTGAAATATTATTGCTTCTTAATTTCTTTTCATCCTATTTTATTTATCTAGTTGCTTGAGGACAAGCAACAGTTTAAGTTTGGTGTTGTGATGAGCGGATATTTTATACGTTTTTTGGGGGTAATTTCATATAGATTTTAGCATGTTTTAATTATTTTTTAATAGAATTTTATTAGTTTTCAAGAAAAAATCATATTTCTGGGCTTTACGATGAGTTTGTGTGTTTTTCTGTGATTTCAGGTATTTTCTGGCTGAAATTGAGGGAGCTGAGCAAAAATCTGATTTAAGCTGAAAAAGGACTGCTGATGCTGTTGGATTTTGACCTCCCTACACTCGGAATGGACTTTTTGGAGCTACAGAATCCAATTGGCGCGCTTTTAATTGGGTTGGAGAGTAGACATCCAGGGCTTTCCAGCAATATATAATAGTCCATACTTTGTATGAAGATAGATGACGTAAACTAGCGTTCAAAGCCAGTTCCATGTTGCAATCTGGCGTTCAGCGCCAGAAACACGTCACGAACCAGAGTTGAACGCCAAAAACACGTTACAACTTGGCGTTCAACTCCAGAAACAGTCCAAGCACGTGAGAAGCTTAAGTCTTAGCCCCAACACACACCAAGTGGGCCCCAGAAGTGGATTTCTGCACTATCCATCTTGGTTTACTCATTTTCTGTAAACCTAGGTTACTAGTTTAGTATTTAAACAACTTTTAGAGACTTATTTTGTATCTCATGACATTTTTAGATCTGAAATTTGTACCTTTTGGCAGCATGAGTCTCTAAACCCCATTGTTGGGGGTGAGGAGCTCTGCAGCGTCTCGATGAATTAATGCAATTATTTCTGTTTTCTATTCAAACACGCTTGTTCCTATCTAAGATGTTCATTCGTGCTTCACTATGAAGAAGGTGATGATCCGTGACACTCGTCACCTTCCTCAATCTATGAACGTGTGCCTGACAACCACCTCCGTTCTATATCAGATTGAATGAGTATCTCTTAGATTTCTTAATCAGAATCTTCGTGGTATAAGTTAGAATTGATGGCGGCATTCATGAGAATCCGGAAAGTCTAAACCTTGTCTGTGCTATTCCAAGTAGGATTCAAGGATTGAATGACTGTGACAAGCTTCAAACTCGCGATTGTTGGGGCGTGATGACAAACGCAAAAGAATCAATGGACTCTATTCCGACATGATCGAGAACCAACAGATGATTAGCCGTGCTGTAACAGAGCATTTGGACCATTTTCACTGAGAGGATGGGAAGTAGCCATTGACAATGGTGACACCCTACATACAGCTTGCCATGGAAGGAACTTTGCACTTTTGCATGTAAGAAAGTATTATGTTGCAGGAATTCAGAGGACACAGCATCTCCAAAACTCCAACATATTCTCCATAATCGCGTACAATTATTTATTTTGTGCCCTTTAATTTTTCGTAATTCAAACTGATAATTATAATTGATATCCTGACTAAGAATTACAAGATAGCCTACTTCAAGCCAACAATCTCCGTGGGATTTGACCCTTACTCACGTATGGTATTACTTGGACGACCCAGTGCACTTGCTGGTTAGTTGTGCGAATTGCAAAAGTGTGATTGCAATTTCGTGCACCAGTCCCCAGCAACGGCCCCAATGTTTCGAAGGTTACCTGAAACTGGGTTCCTTTGGGCCTAAACGTGAGGTCTAGGCTCTTTTAGGGACAGCATCCGACGTCTACTGATATCGAGGTGCCGCAGTTCGAGTTTCTCGTGAGGAGGTAGGGGGAGGGTGTGGTACCTACAAGGGACTCCGATGCTTAGGTTAGCAACGGTTTAAGCAGGTTTTTTATAGATTGAGTTCGAAGTATACCTGAGGGTGTCAGTGCATTTTTAGTGGTAGATGTAGAGTCAGGAACCCCCCTTTAGAGTAGCTCCACCTTTAATGGTGGATAACCCTTCTTTTTTGTTAGTGAAGTCGTTGAGATATCCTTTCTAGATGACTAGGATAGATTGTAGGAGTTAATTATTGATTCGGGAAAATAGAGTTTATACAACATTGTCGCGCTAGAGCTCGGGTTGATCCATCTCATGTCTGTTGATTGGAATTTACTTGTTAAAAAATATATATAAGATTTATAGTATTATTTAAAATGTTACTTTGTAAATTTATATAAAGAATGATCTAAATACTTAAGTTAGTATTTAGAAGAGAGACTAAGACTGAGAAATAGAGAATGAAAGACAGAGATTAAAATAAGTCCCAATTTTATGTTTGGTGTAAAATATATATGACTGAATAATGTATCAGTATTCTGTCTGGTTTGAGAAAAAAGTTGAGACTAAAATATTGAAATTACTAAAATGCCTTTATTAATTAAAAAATAAATCCCTAAACCAAGCCACATTCAAATTGCTTAAAACAGACAGATTTACAGACAGATTTAGTCTTTATTATAGACGAAATTTTGGTTACCGACGAAATTACCGATAGATTTTGTCCCTCTGTAAAAGCCTCGTTGAAAATTATTTACCGACAGATTTTTTCCGTTGGAAAATTACCGACAGATTTTTACCAGTTACCGATAGATTTTTCCTCGGTAAATTCTCACTTCTATTTCTTGGAACGTCGAACTTTCTAACAGATTTTCCGTCAGTAATTAGAGATAGATTTTTCGATAATTACAGACAGATTTTTTGACAAATTTTCTGTCGATAATTACAGACAAATTTTTTGATGGATTTTGCATCGGTAATTAGCAACAGATTTTCTGACATATTTTTTGTCTGTAATTGAAACCTTGAAAAATGATCCCAAACTCTGAATACAGATAGAAATCTGTCTATAAATCTGTCAGTAAGATCAAATAGCATTTTTTTAGATTTTTCATTAAAAAATAAATATAAATTTAAAGAAGTTCATCGTATTATCAAACTAAAAGAAAATTACTATAAACAAGCAAGTCAATATAATTCAAAACTAAACAAAGTATATTGATACATCAACTATAATAATAAGTAACAACCCTACATCAATGATAGATGAGAATTTATGCCAATTTGGAAAACTAGATAATGTAATTCCATTGTGAGTATAGTCCAAACCGTCAATAGATGCTCTCCATCAAAATTCAATCCAAGATATTGTCACAATTCAAATCAATTATAAACCGATAGTATTTAGACTCCCGAGTCGTTCTCCCTAGGAACTAGTGACAACAAGTGCATACAATTTTGGTTGTGAGAGAGCAAAGGGGGTTTCAATGATTGAAAGCACTAAAATAAAGGAGTTAAAGAACAAGACAAAATTGAAATTAATAAACTAACAAAGGAATAAAAGAACTATGTATGTAATATGAACAAGTAAGGTTTAAAGTGATGGAAAAGTAGTTCAAAACATAAATGAAACCTTGACTTGGGGTGAGTTATGGAACCCTTCCTTGCCATAACCACAACTATGATAATTATGATGGATTAATCTCACTAAGTCAACCCTTAACATCGAAGGATAAGTTAAGTGAGCATAATTGTTATTAGTCCACAAGTCCTAGCTAACTTACCAAATTAATTGGTAAAAAGCTAGCGTTAGTGGAAACAATAACAACTAACAACCCAAGAATTATCACTAAATGTTGGACATTATGGCTCTAGTAATCCATAAACTCATTTTTCCCAAGTCAAGGGGTGGAAATTACCCCATAATCAAAATTTGCATTTTATTGAACACATAGTGGGCATAAACTTAAAACATGGCAAAATTGGTAAATTGATGAAAGCTATGAACCATAAATGATCAAAATCAATAAAGGCAACTCAACCAAACATAAAGTAAGCATCAAATATCAAATTAACCAACTAGAAATCCAAAATTGCAAAACTATATAAATTGGTAAGAGAAATGAAAAGTGTAGAACAAGTAATGTCATAAAAGAGGAAATTAAGGAATACCTACAATGGGAAAGCAAAATCCAAAAGCAAAACTTGAACTATAAAATTCTACATTGAAAACCTAATTAAAACCCTAATGAACTAGAGAGAAAACCCAAGCTAACTACCCTAAAACTACTCCTAAAAACTATTCTAAGATGGGTCTCTTTGTTATATGTTGTTGCTCCTTCATATAGCTCTTCATTTCAGCCTTCAACCCTTCAAAAATGGGCAAAGAAAGTCCCAAAATCATGAGTCACGTGCATTTTTAATGGAGGCATGCGCTGGTACTTGTGCGGACGCACAGGCGTGTGCGTCCGCGCACTTCGCCAAATTTCCACTTGTGCGTACGCACAGATGGTTGTGCGCACACACACTTTTGCGATGCTCTGGATTCGCTCTGCTTGGGTTCTTGTGCGTACGCACGGGTAGTTGTGCGTATGCACACATGCTGATTCCTTCTGTGCGTATGCACATATTCTTATGCATACGCACGCATGGCTGAGCTCTCCTACTTTGTTTTCTTCATGCTTTCTCCCAAATGCATGCTTCTCTTCCATTCCCACCAAGCCATTTCTACCTTATTCATCTGAAATCACTCACAAATAATATCAAGGTATCGAATGGAAGGTAAACGGAATAAAAGTAGTCAAAATAAGTGCAAAAGAGCATGTTTCCACATTTATGTCCAAATTAGGGAGATAATACAAAAGTATGCTATTTGAGTGCTTAAGTGTGAGTTCATGTGCTAGAATCCATCCAATTTGAGTCAAAATATATCATCAAATTTGGACTCATCAATTCCCTCACACTTAAACAATAACATGTCCTCATGCTAAACACATAAAAAGGAGAAGTATAAATGGGCAAGCAACTTATTCAATGCAACTATCTATATGCATGCAAGTATGTATACACTATATATAGCTATACCTATCTATATTTATCTATATGAAATTGGTGAAAACAAACAATCAAATTCCCAAGCAAGTATATAGACATATAGGGCTAAGCAAGAAAATAATCCAATGCATTCAAAATATAAAGAATTGATTTACTCATCAAAATAAAGCAATTTGCAAGAATTCATGATAAGAGGGTTGTAATGGAAACATAGAGTTGAGTGATCGAACCCTCACTAGGTGTGTACACACTCTCAACGCTCGGTGTTTTAGGGTCTAATCACTCAAGTTTCCTCCTAATCATGCTTTCAAGGTTTTGCTTTTCATCTAACAATCAACAAATATGTGATGCATGAGTGCAAGTATCATGAGGTCTTTAGAGGGTTGTAATGGAGTTAGGGTTAAGGTAGGATAAATATGGCTAAGTGGACTAAGGAATTGGATCTTTGATTAGCTCAAGTGTCCAACTCAACCTACATCAACCAAATAACAAAATATGCAACCTAACTTCCCATAATCACACTTTTTATACACATTCATGCATCTTTTTCATCCAAATCCACATATGCATTTCTTATTCATTTTTTTTCTTTTCTTTGGGATGACTTTTGTCCCATCTTATTACATATATTTTTTTTCTTTTTCTCTTTTTTTTTTCTATGACAAATGCATATGGTTAAAGCAAATTGATATATGAATGTACACCCATTTTCCAAAAATTTCAATAAAATACCCAAAATAAACTTTTTCATTCACTACCAATGTTTTCCATAACTTCCCCCGCACTTAAATGAAACACACACCTTCAACCTAAGCTAATCAAAGATGCAATTCAAGGTGATTCATGGTTTTTCCGTTTAAGATTGTAATGTGCTAACAATTAGAACAAAGGGATTAAGAGGCTCAAAAGGGGTTAACAAAGGTAGATGCGAGGGTAGGTCCATATGGGTGAGTGAGTTTAATATGAAACAGCCTCAATCATGCTAAATGCATTCAAAACATCAAACATTAGAAATAAAGAATCAATCAAAACCAAGATTACAATCATAGAAGGAGCATAGCACACAAGAACAAAATAGTGGTTAGAATGTGTAACCACTCATTAAAGCTCAAAAAACTCACAGGGTATTTTGTTCTATCTCTCTTCTATGTTCCATAAAAATCATTCAAGCAAGTACAAAAAATAATTTTCCAAATCAATTCAATAAAATGTCCTTGAAACAAAATTCTTGAAAATTTTTGTTATTTTTCACCAAAGTTATTTCCTATATATGTATGTATATATGTTGTGATGGATGCAATTTTAAAATCTTTCCTAGTTCTATTCCTAATTTTCAACATCGCAAAAACTAACATGAACAATTAGGACAAAATTGAACTAAGCACTATGCTATTCACATCATCCAATCATATTTTTTATCTATTAATATATACCATGCAAATGCAATATATATATTAACTAGAGTAAGGATGCAATAGTCAAAAATACTAACAAATATCTACAAGAAATATAATAAAAGAAAACAGAAAATGAAAGTGCTAAGTGTTTGGAAAAAGAAAGTTTACTCCCAAAATGGCGAATCCTCCCCCATACTTAAGCTTTGCACAGTCTTCCGTGCACGAACACAATCCGGGGGAATTGTCTCTAAGCATTCCACCTTCAGCTGGCGGATGCATGGGCTCGGGTTGTAGGAAACTTGCCAAGCTCAATACATTCTTGACATCTCCCTTTTCGGCATCCTCCTCCTCTCCTGGCTCCTTGCCTTTATGTCTCATCCTCAAAAAGAATGAATAAATTATAAGTAAAAAGCATAGGGCAAGTAGCACAAAAAGGTAAAGGAGGGAGTAAATAAGCATCTAATTGAGGAAGTTTTCATAATGGTGTGGTATGATGAAAATGAGATAAGCCGTGTGTGTTTTCCAATTATTCGTGTGGTTGGAACACACACAACGGCCAGTTAAAAGGGCATCCACACAAGGAAAAAGTAAGCATGTGCTTCTCAATTATATGGCCTAGGTAGCAATTGAAGAATAAGGAAAACTTTAGACACGAGCAAACCCAGGTAACCACAAAAGTGAATTGAGTAATTGGAATATTGGATGTTGAACTTGTGCAAGTGAAACACGAGATTGATATAAAATTACACAATAAACAACAACCAATCTATCAATGAAAAGAAAATCACTTTTTCATCATGAAACATCACGAAAAAGTCACATGGGAAAGATACTTGTTACAAAACGTGACAAGCTTGATAAGAATCAAGTTGAGACACTCAAACAAATGCAAAGCATTAACAAGGAATAAGTACTGGTCATGTGATGAAGTTAATATGAAAATCATGATGAACAAGTAATTTCAACTCAATTCACTAAATTCAATGCCCTTATATAATTTGTCCTAGTGGTACAATCAAAACATAAGTCTTCCAACCCACTAGGTACTAGTAAATTAAGGCAAAGTATAAGTGCATTGGTGAAAACTTCAAACAACAAGCAACCTAATCAAACAACAATCAAACACTTGCAATTTATTTAATTACTAAAATGAAAAATGAAATACAATGAAGATTAAGTAAGAAAAGAGGAAAAACATTGAAAAAGCAAGAAAAAAGAGGGATGGAGGAGGCAAAAGTACGTTAGGGCTTAAAGAAAAGCGCAAACAAAATCTTCCCAAAACAGTAGTTGTGCGTACGCACAGGTATGTGTGCGTACCACACTTGGCAAAACAGGGGTTGTGTGCGCTCGCACGAGGTGTGCAAGTGCTCCAAACAGAACGGGGATATAGAAGTGTGCGCACTCACAGAACAAAATTGTTTTTTTTTAGATGAAGGATCATGTGTGCGTGCGCACACAGGTCTGTGCGCACGCACAGAAGCAAGAAGGGGTGCAGGCGCACAACCTGTGCTAATGCTCCCACTAGAGGGACTGCAAGCTTGCGTGTGGATGCACAATGTTGTGCACTCGCACAAAGTGGCGAAAAGATGGTATGTGTACGTACGCACGAGCAGGTGTGCATGCACAGGTGCCCTATTTTACAAAAATTAACTGAGAGTATTTAGACTCCCGGGTCGTTCTCCCTAGGAACTAGTGCCAATAAGTGCACAATTTTGGTTGTGAGAGTCAAAGGAGTTTTCAATAATTGAGAACAAACAAAATAAAGGAATTAAAGAACAAGATAAAATTACAATTAATAAACTAATAAAAGAACTAAAGAACTATGTATGTAATATGGACAAGTAAAGCATTTCATCAAACACCTAATGGGCATAATCATAAAACATGGCAAAATTGGTAAATTAATGAAAGCTATGAACCATAAATGATCAAAAGTAATAAAACCAACTCAACAAACATATAAAAGCCATCAAACATCAAATTAAACAACTAGGAATCAAAATTGCAAGACAATGTTAATGTTGACAAAAGAGAGTAAAATATATGAAAGTGTAGAACAAGTAGTGTAATTGAAAGAGAAATTAAAGAAATACTTACAATAAAATTGCTAGAATCCAAAACCAAACTTGAAGTATAAAATCCTATAAACCCTAACTAAAACCCTAAGAGAGAATTTCCTAATACTACTCCTACTTCTACTATGTGTTTTTTCCTAAACTAAGATGGCCCTCCAAGCTAATGTTGAATTCCCCTTCATATAGCCTTTGATTTCAGCATCCAAGCCTTCAAAAATGGGCCAAAAGAGCCCCAAAACGTGAAGCCACGTGACTTTTTAATGGAGGCATGCGCTGGTACCTTTGCGGATGCACAGATGTGTGCGTCCGCACACTTCACTGAATTTCCTCCTGTGCGTACGCACAGAGGGTCGTGCAAACACACACGTACTAATTTCTGCTTTGTGCGTACGCACGCATCCTCGTGCGCACGCACGCATGGCTGAGCTCTTCTCCTTTGTTTTCTTCGTGTTTTGTCCCTTTGTACATGCTTGCTTGCACTTTTGGCCATCCATTCATGCTTCTAGGACCTGAAATCACTCAACAAACATATCACGGCATCGAATGGAATAAAAGTAGGATTAAATTTCTCAATTTAAGCACAAAAATGCATATTTTCACATTTAGGCTTAATTTAGGGATCAAACACAAAAGTATGCTATTATGGTGCTTTAAGTGTAGGTTTATATGATGAAATCTACTCAAATCAAGCTAAAATATATCAGAAAATATGGACTCATCGATTCCCCCACACTTAAACAATAGCATGTCCTCATGCTAAACCAACAATGAGAATGTCAAAAGGGAAACAACTTATTGAATGCAACTACCTATATGCATGCAAGTATGTATATATTATATATAACTATATAGACTATAGTATCCTATTGGGTTGGTGAAAACAAACAATCAAATTTCCAAGCAAGTATATAGACATATAGGGTTAAGCAAAGGAATAATCCAATGCACTCAAGATCTAAAGAATTTATTTAACTCATCAAAATGAAGCAACTTGCAAGAATACATGATAAGAAGTATGGAAACATAGAGTCGAGTGATCGAACCCTCACTTGGTGTGTATACACTCTTAACGCTCGGTGTTTTAGGATCAACTCACTCGAGTCTCCTCCTAATCATGCTTTCAAGGATTTGCTTTTCATCTAACAATCAATAAATATGTGATGCATGAGTGCAAGTATCATGAGGTCATATTAGGATTGTAATGGGGTTAGGGTTAAGGTAGGGTAAATATGGCTAACTGGACTAAGGAATTAAATCTTTGATTAGCTCTAGTGTCCAACTCAACTTATATCAACCAAATCACAAACTATGCAACCAAACTTTCCATTCCCTTTTTATACACATTCATGCATCTTTTTCATCCAAATCCACATATCCATTTCTTATTCATCAATTTTTTTTCTTAGGGCAACTTTTGTCCCTTCTTATTATTTTTCTATATATATTTTTTTCTATGACAAATGCATATGGTTAAAGCAAATTGATACATGAATGTGCACCCATTTTTCAAAATTTTTCTTTTTCAATTCATACCCAATACAAACTTTTTCATTCACTACCAATGTTTCCCAAAAGTTCTCCCACACTTAAATGAAACACACTCCTCAACCTAAGATAATCAAAGATGCAATTCAAGGTAATTCATGGTTTTCCGCTTAGGGTTGTGATGTGCTAACAATTAGAACAAAGGGGATTAAGAGGCTCAAAATGGTTAACAAATGTAGATGGAAGGGTAGGTCCATATGGGTGAGTGAGTTTAATTCAAAAATGGCCTCAAGCATGCTAAATGCATTCAAAACATCAAACATTGGAAATAAAGAATCAAGCAAAATCGAGATTACAATCATAGAAGCAGAAAGGCACACAATGAACAAAATTAGTGGTTAAAGATTGTAACCACTCATTAAAGCTCAAAAACTCACAAGGTATTTTGTTCTTTCTCTCTTCTATGTTCCATAAAAATTCATTCAAGCAAGTTTAAAAACAATTTTCTAAATTAATTCACTAGAATTCCCTTAAACAAAATTCTTGGAAAATTTGTATTATTTTTCACCAAAATTATTTCCTATATATGTATGTATGTATGTTGTGATGGATGCAAAATTTTTATAAATTTCCTAGTTCTTTCCTAATTTTTAATAAGCAAAAAGTAATATGAACAATTAGGATCAAAATGAACTAGGCATAAGCTGTTTACATCATCCAATCACAACTTCTATCTATAAATATATACCATGCAAATGATACAAAAAGCAATAGATATAAACTATGAAGAAAATGCAATGCAACAATAAAAAACACTCTAAATATCTACATGAAACATTGGAAAAGAAAACAAAAATTAAAGTGCAAAGTATTTGGAAAAGAATGTTTACTCCCCCAAAAGTGGTGATCCTCCCCCACACTTAAGCGTTGCGCGGTCCTCCGTGCACGAACATAATACAAGGAGAATGGCTCTAAGGTCCTCCACTTTCAACTGGTGGATGCGGGGGGCTCAGGTTGTGGCGAAATCTCCAAGTCCAATGTGGGCTTGGAATCTCCATTCTTGGTGTCCTCCTCCTCTCCCGACTCTTTGGCAGTATGTCTCATCCTCAAAAAAATGAATAAACTATAATTAGGAATCATAGGGCAAGTAGCGCAAAAGGTAAAGGGGAGAGTAAATAAGCATCTAATTGAGGAATTTGGCATAGTGGTATAGAATGCACACAACGGCCGGCTAACGTGGCATCCACACAAAAAAGTAAGCATATATTTTTCAATTAGATAACCTAGGTTGCAAGTGGAGAATGAGCAAAACTTAAGGCACAAGCAACCCTAGGTAACTATGAAAGTGAATTGAGTGATTAAGATATTGGCTATTGTAATTGTGCAAGTTAAAGAGCAATATTGATATAAAGTAGAACAATGAACAACAACCAATTCAATAATGAACGGAAACTCCCTATTCATCACGAAGCATAATGAAAAAGTCACATGGAAGGGTACTTGTTATAAAAAGTGATAAGCTTGGTAAGAATCAAGTTAGGTCACTCAAACAAATGCAAAGCATTAACAAGGAACAAGTACTGGACATGTGATGAATTTGATATGAAAATCATGATGAACAGGTAATTTCAACTCAAATCACTTAATCCAATTCACTTATATAATTTGTCCTAGTGGTATAATCAAAACATGAGTATTCAAAGCCACTAGGTACTTGCATATTAAAGCAAAGTATAAGTTCATTGTATTTAATCAAGAGGCAACCCTATCACTAGCAAACAAACACTTGCAAATTATTTAATAATAACTAGAGTAAAACTAATATAATTACTAGAACGAAAATAAGATGCAATGAAAACTAAGTAAAACAAGTAGACAAACATGGAAAGATCAAGAAAAGGGGGTAATGGAAGTGGCAGGAGTGTGTTAGGGCTTAAGGAGAATTGAAAACAAAAATTGCCTAAAACAGCACCTGTGTGTACGCACACTTCATGAGAAAGGGGAAGTGTGCGCTCGCACAAGCTGTGCGAGTGCTCTTGACAGAGAGGGAAACAAGGCGTGTGCATGCGCACAGGGCTGTGCGCACGCACAAAACACTTTTTTTAGGGAAGGATCATGTGTGCAAGCGCGCACAGGTCTGTGCGCACGCACAAGGGCGAAATGGGGTGGGTTGAGCAGACGCACAAGGCATGTCGTCGCTCCCACTAGAGGGGTTTTCAAAGGGTGTGAAAACGCACAGGCTTGTGCGGCCGCACAGGTGATGAGAAATACGGATTTGTGCGCACACACAGCATGGTGCACACGCACAGATGCCCTATTTTTCAAAAAATTTTCTTTAAAATCTAGGGCATCCCAGCTTAGCTCAACACATTTTTCAACCCCAAACAGGCAAACATTTCCGAAATCATGATCCACACAAAAACTTAACCTACCAAACTCAAAATTAAACTAATCCTAAGCTAACCAAGATAAACAAAAAATGCAATACCAAGACTATAAACAAAGAGAAAGGGTAAGAAAGATGTTACCATGGTGGGGTGTCTCCCACCTAGCACTTTAGTTTATAGTCCTTAAGTTGGACTTGTTGAGGAGACTCTTGCTAGGGTGGCTTGTATTTCCACTCCTCCTTGAATCTTCATCCATGCTTGGTTCTTAAGGCTCCTCTGGGATCCCATATCCTAGGCGTCCGGTCACCTTCTTGTTGATCACTATGCTCTATGCCGGATCAACAAAGTCTCAGTTGACCCTTGTAGCAACACAACATATTCCAAAAATCACCCGATTGTGGTTTACACCCCACTCGAACTCCAATTCTTGAATTAATTTTCATGAAGAACCCTGGAATTGCTCGACAACCACTACTCCTTCTTCCACCATGTACCAACCCAAGAAGGACCTTGAGTTGGTAATCCAACTCCAAGATAGCATATTGGTGGGGGGCCAATGAAGCTCATAGGTGAAATTGCCACCCACTCAATATGCTCTTAGTTGTCCACTCCTTCCTTACCAACCTCTTCCTCCTCTTCCCTATCACTCACATCACAACAAGGAGGTTGTGCGAAGTCTACCTCCATGTCTTTCTCAAGCTCAATGGGAAGAGGCTCATTAGGATCATCAAGGGGATTGATCAAGGAGGACAAAAAATCATTGATGATGGAATCCTCATATTGATCAACCTCCCTCAATTCTCCCCTTCTCTCCTCCAGTTCACATACTTCACTATCTTCCTCTTGTTGCACTTCAAGATCTAACCTTTCTTCTTCCCCTTGTGGCTCCACGCTCTCCTCTTCAGTATAGGCTTTAGTTGATCCCTCACATTCCTCAAGAGGAATGCCTTGATCGGATGAGTGTAGGAGGATTAAGTAGTTTACCGCTTCGTCTATGGTAGGCCATGATTTGCCCTTGAGTTCTTCGGGATCCTTCTTACTCTTAGAAAAGAACTTGAAGGTCTTGATGGTCTTGGGTCAAGGGTAGGAAAGTTTCACATTGGCGTCAAAGAGAAGGTTCATTGGTAGGGAAGAAGGTTGTATATGTGGGAGGTAGTTCATGTTGATAGGCATCTTGAGGTGGTGTATAAGGAGGTGGATGGTGGTACTGATGTGGTGTTTGAAAATATGGTGATTGAGGGTTGTGTTGAGGGTAGGGGTCATAGGTATATGGTGGTGGAGGTGTATAGTCATAGTGGAATCCACCATATCTTAGGTTTGGGTATGCATATTGGCAAGGGTATGGTTCATTGTAATATGGAGGAGGTTGCTCCTCCCAACATTGATGTTCCAAACTCATGATGCAATCCACAATTAAAGTTATCAAACCCTACAAAATGATCACAACCAAACTCCAAACCAAGAGGGTGATGACTCATAGAGGAAATAAAAAAAAAAGACAAAAGACATCAAATAACTAAAGAAGCAAAATCCTAATTAATAGCAAAAACAAGTAAACAACCCAAAAAGAGTATCTATTCACACTATTCACATATTTACAACAACCAAAATATAGAACTCATGACGCTAGCTCCTCGGCAACGACGCCAATTTGATAGATGAAAATTTATGCCAATTCGGAAAACTAGATAAAGTAATTCCGTTGTGAGTATAGTCCAAACCGTCAATGGATCCTCTCCATCAAAATTCAATCCAAGATATTATCACAATTCAAATCAATTATAAACAGAGAGTATTTAGACTCTTGGGTCGTTCTCCCTAGGAACTAGTGACTGCAAGTGCATAGAATTTTGGTTATGAGAGAGCAAAGGGGGTTTCAATGATTCAAAGTACTAAAATAAAGGAATTAAAGAACAAGACAAAATTGAAATAAATAAACTAACAAAGGAATAAAAGAACTATGTATGTAATATGAACAAGTAAGCTTTAAAGTGATGGAAAAGTGGTTCAAAACATAAATGAATCCTTGACTTGGGGTGAGTTATGGAATCCCTTCCTTGCCATAACCACAACTATGATAATTATGATGGATTAATCTCACAGTCAACCCTTAACATCGAAGGATAAGTTAAGTGAGCATAATTGTTATTAGTGCACAAGTCCTAGCTAACTTACCAAATTAATTGGTAAAAAGCTAGCATTAGTGGAAATAATAACAACTAACAACCCAAGAATTATCACTAAATGTTGGACATTATGGCTCAAGTAATCCATAAACTCATTTTTCCGAAGCCAATGGGTGGAAATTACCCCATAATCAAAATTGGCATTTTATCGAACACATAGTGGGCATAAACATAAAACATGGAAAAATTGGTAAATTGATGAAAGCTATGTGATGCCAGGGCATCTAGGCCAGTTTCACTGACCTTTTCTTTACTATTTTAGGGTAGTTACATGCATTTTCTTAGAGAATAGGGCAAGTTTTGGATAAAAATACACTCACACCTTGATTCAAGAAACTATTGTGAATTTCACATGATTTCATGAGGATTTTGCAAGAATTCAATGACAAATTGATGATGCATAATCTCATGACTTTGACTAGAACTTTGATGCACTTTATTTGCTTGATTTCAGGACAAAGGAAGCAAGGAAGAACCATGTTAGTAGCCACGTTAACCTAGTTAACGTGACCACTAACGTGGAATGGGAAAAAGCTTGCAACGTTAATGAGAAAAGTGAGCACCAATAACGCCTGCGAAACCATCATAAGCCCACGTTAATTGCCACGTTAACTAGGTTAACGTGGTAGTTAACGTGGAGACAAAGAAAGCTCCAACGTTAGTGGTAAATGTAAACATCACTAACGCTCCAAAATTTTCAATGAGCCACGTTAAGAGTCATGTTAACTTAGTTAACGTGAACTCTAACATGGAAGAGAGGAACAATGCCAACGTTAGTGACATTCATCTTTGTCACTAACGTTAGATCAAACTAGCATTGCCCACGTTAAGACCACTAACGTGAAAGTTAACATGGAGCTAAGATTGATGAGCCAACGTTAGTGACACTCACCTTTGTCACTAATGTTGGAGATGGCATTCACTACCACGTTAGTGGCCACGTTAACTTAGTTAACGTGAGCTTTAACATGGAGAGTAGGGGCACTTGGAGGGTTAGTGACAAAGGTAAGTATCACTAACGCTCTCGAAGATGAGGCATACCCACGTTAAGAGGCACGTTAGTTACACTAAGGTTAACTCTAACGTAGGGACAAGGGGCATAAGGCAACGTTATTGGGAAAGGTGAGTGCCAATAATGCTTGCGAAGGTTCATAAGGCAATGTTAGTGGTCACATTAGTGCCACTAACGTTGGAGTTAACGTGGGCTATACGGGGTTGGAACATTAGTGAAAAAGGTGATTTCCACTAACGTTCTCGAACCCACAATCTCACTTAACGTTAACATCACTAACGCCCATGCCTAACTCACACTTTTCTGCAAGCTGAGCCTACTAAAGATTGTAACTACTTCAACTCAAGATCTAAGGCCCACATCCAGGACTTGGAGAACTCACTAGAAGATCAAGAAGAGTAGTATATATAGGAGTAGTTTTGAACTATAGAGAGCTTGGCACTTTGGATAACTACCCTCTGTATATTTACTTTTCTGCACTTTTAGCTAAGCATGTATTATTTTCTGCCATTTTCCATTTCTAGAGCTATGAACAACTAAACCCCTTTCATTGGGTTAGGGAGCTCTATTGTAATTTGATGGATCAATTATAGTTTTCATTCTTCTTCTTCTTTCTTCTCTTTTGATTTACTAGAAAGATTTCGATCTTAATTCAATTGGTTAGTTGTCTTGGAAAAGAAACTCTCCATAATTGGATCTCCTCTGAGCCTTGGAAAAGGGATGAGGAGATCATGCTAGAAATGCTTTCTCATGTTGGACCAAATTGGGGTCTGGGCGGATATAGTGACATGTAATCCTCCCAACACTTTGATTTGGAAATACATGTGGTATAATCAGTGACCACACTTCATCTCTTCCCATGAGCAATTAAATCAAGGAATTGGGCAATTGTTCAAGCTTAGAGAGATTGAGTTGCCAAGGAATTGGAACACAATCACCTAAGATTGCCAATGAGATCAATAGATTCTTTGATTGAGGAATAGATGAAAATGAATTTGATCCAGAGAATACAACATCTCCTGAGCCCAATGAATTCCCCATTTCTTATCTTACCCATTTTCTTTACTTTCTGTCATTTATTTCCATGCTCATTCCCCCAAATCCCCATCTAAGATTCTGCACTTTATTTTCTGCTATTTACTTTCCCGCCATTTAATTTTCTGCAATTCTCAAACTACATTTTGTTTAGCTCAACTAGCATACTCTTCCAACTAAAGTTACTTGACCAATCAATCCCTGTGGGATTCGACCTCACTCTATTGTGAGTTTTTACTTGACGATAATTCGGTATACTTGTTGAAGGAAAATTTGTTGCGAGACAAGTTTTCGTGCATCAAGTTTCTGGCGCTATTGCCGGGGATTGATTTTGTATCAACAATGATTAAGTTGGAAGTTCACTAGATTGAGCATTTTTTCCCTTTGTTTGTTTACTTTATTCAGTCGTTTATCTTCAATTTGTTCAGTTTCTTCCTCATCCCCTATACCCTATCTGTTTTCTTTCTTTCTTTGTTATTGTTTATAATTCTACTCACTAACCCACTAACTATTTGATAATTTGTACCAATCACACTAACAATCACTCTAACAAGAATAATCACTTCATTTCATCTCTTGCTGTGTGCTTTGGTAGTTGTATGACAGGTAGAAGAGGGAGAGATTTAACTTCTTTCGATTCAGAACCTGAAAGGACCCTCCGAAGACTAAGGAGGGAAGTAAGAGGGAAAGAAGTTGTTGGTGCTGAGGAAAAGGAAGAGTATTTTAAAATAAACATGGAGGAGATTTTGGAAAACAATCATGAGGGAGAAGCTCACAACCATGCCAGAGAAGGCCCTGCAAATCATGCTGGGCAAGAGAGCTGCAAATCATGCTGGGCAAGAGAGGAGAGTTCTAGGCTCTTGCATCAATCCAAATCCAAGAAACTGTGGAAGTAGCATCCAAAAGCTCACCATACATGCCAACAACTTTGAATTAAAACCCCAGCTCATCACCCTTGTTCAGAACAATTGCTCGTTTGGAGGAAGTGCCCAAGAAGACCCCAACCAACATCTAACCACCTTCCTGAGAATTTATGACACTGTGAAGTCTAATGGAGTCCACCCCGATGTCTATAGGCTGCTTTTGTTCCCCTTTTCACTCAGGGACAAGGCATCCAATTGGCTTGAATCCTTCCCAAAGGAGAGCTTAACAAATTGGGAAGAAGTGGTGAACAAATTTTTGGCAAGATTCTACCCTCCTCAAAGAATTAACAGGCTGAGAGCTGAGGTGCAAAATTTCAGGCAACAAAATGGTGAGACTCTCTATGAGGCATGAGAGAGGTTCAAGTACTTAACAAGAAGATGCCCACCAGATATGTTCAATGAATGTGTTCAACTTCACATTTTCTATGAAGGTCTCTCTTATGAATCAAAGAAGGCTGTAGACCATTCCTCAGGAGGCTCTCTAAACAAGAAGAAAACTATTGAAGAAGCCATAGATGTCATTGAGATGGTAGCTGAGAATGACTACTTCTATGCCTCTGAAAGAAGCAACACTCAAAGAGTAATGGAGCTGAACTACATGGATGCATTGCTAGCTCAAAATAAGATGATCACCAAGTAGCTAGCAGATCTTACCAAGAAGGTGGAGGAAAACCAAGTTGCAGCAGTCATCACCTCATCACCAGCACAAGAAGGAGTGAACATAGGAGAAGAAGGTGACAGGGAACAAGCCAACTATGTTGGAAACTCACCTAGACAAATCCATGATCCATACTCTAAAACTTACAACTCTGGATAGAGAAATCACCCTAACTTTGGATGGGGGAATCAACAAGACCAAGGCCAAGACCAGAGACGCCACAACCTCAATTCCAACAACAATGCAACTCACCAACATACCTCACAGAGATCCTATCAACACCCACCTAACCACCCTTCTCAACCACCTAATCTCAATCCACCATCACTAACCGAGGATAGACTTTCAAAGATTGAGACTCTACTTGAAGATATATGTAGAGAAGTCCAAGACAATAAGGTGTTTAAGGAAGAAGTGTGAGCCAATATCAAAAACCAAGGAGAAAACATCAAGAGACTGGAGTCCCAAGTAGGGTATCTATCTCAACAAATTCCCAAACCCACTGATGGATTTCCCAGCGAGACGGCGAAGAATCCAAGAGGAGAAACAAAGAAAGTAAGGTGGGAAGAATGTAAGATGATCACCACAAGTGATGAGAGGAGTATGGAGGAAGTAGAACACCTCCAAGACAGTCCAAAAGGAAACCATGAAGAAAGAAACCATGCACCCCAACTCACACTCAAGGAAGAGCTGAAGAAAAGGGAGATACTGAACCCATATGCACCCTTTCCCCAAAGGCTTAAGGGTGGTGTAGCAGGGAGAATGTATTCAAGGTTCCTCGACATGTTTGCATCCCTTGATGTAAATATACCATTCATTAAGGCCCTCCAGCAAATGCCCTCCTACATCAAGTATATAAAGGAGCTACTAGCCAGAAAGAGTTCATTGAAGGATGAACAAACAATAAAGATGAACAGGGATTGCAATGCTCTTATTCAAACAAAGCCACCCACAAAGAAGAAGGATCCAGGGAGTTTCCACATTCCCTGTGCTATAGGAGAAATAATGATTGATAAGGGACTCTGTGACCTGGGAGCAAGTACCAACCTAATGCATCTATCCCTCATGAAAAGGCTTCAAATCAATGAGCTAACACCCACAGATGTAATCATCAAATTGGCTGACAAAACTCAAAAACAGGCAATAGGAGTGGTTGAGAATGTGTTAGTGAAGGTTGGAAACTACTTTCTCCCCGCAGACTTTGTCATCCTGGAAATGGATGAGAATCCTAGTCACCCCATCATTATGGGAAGGCCATTCTTAGCCACAGCCAGAGCACTTATAGATGTGGAGCAAGGAGAGCTAGTATTGAGAATACATGATGAATAGCTCACCTTCAATGTTTTTAAATCCTCACAAGAAGCAGATCATGATAACAAAGAGCTGAAGGAAGAGTCAAACAAGGGAGCTCAAGCACTACCCCTAAGAACTCATGTGGTTAACAACCAATGTGATCAAAAAGAACATCAACCAAGTGCAATCCAAAAGAAACCAGACCCACCAGAGTCATATGAGACAAGCAACAAAACTTCCCTCAAAGGGAAAACCACAAGTAGCAAAGTGACACCAAAGGACACAAGAAAAAAAGTCCCAAGAAGATGGAAAAACAAGAAAATCCCTACAGAAGGTTTCTCTCCAGGAGATGAAGTGGTCTCTGCCTACTTCCCACCTATACCACCTCATCTCCCCACCATTCCATCTCAGCTGCCCCCAGTATACACCTCAATAAAATCTTATCTCTGGAAGATGTGGAACTTCTCAACAAAGCCAATGGAAACATGTTCACTGCAAGGGAGGAAGATTTTAAGCACTACCAACCACCTTGACAAGGACCAAACATCAAGCTAATGATGCTAAAGAAGCGCTTCATGGGAGGCAACCCATGTTCTACACCCTCTCTCTTTAATCTCTAATAGTAGTAATAAAGCAAAGTTCATGGATTCTAAATCAACTTCGACAAACAATATGAGCATCCCTACATGCATCAGGTAGTACATGATAAGTTTGGTGTTCAAGGCACACCAAGAGGGCTTGAACACACTCAATAGTATGAGAACCCTTTCAAATCTTGTTGCACCATA
The DNA here is from genome assembly GCF_000817695.3 of Arachis duranensis. Classification (NCBI taxonomy): domain Eukaryota; kingdom Viridiplantae; phylum Streptophyta; class Magnoliopsida; order Fabales; family Fabaceae; genus Arachis; species Arachis duranensis. The sequence continues at coordinate 257,430 of NW_026264911.1, forward strand.
TGATCACAAACAAGTTTGGTGTTACCTATGTTGCATGCATGGGAACTTGAATGGTTGATTGATTTGTATCCATGAAAAGCATTTAGTTGTTTAGATATTTCAAAAACAAAAGAAAAAGATTTTTTTTAGTAGCTAGTTCACACATTAATCTTTCCCACCAACAATTTCAATTAACCGTTTGCATTCCTTTTGTCTTGTTTATGAAATCAAAAAAGGGTATTGATGGTACTTGATAGGACAATTAAGGAAGGGAGATTCGGCCACTATGCCAAGGAACTTATACATTTGTTTCCAAGGGGAGTATCTTGGAAAGTGTTGCCATGCAACATTGGAAAGTGGATAGCCTTGGAGACCGAACCAAGAACCTCATAAAAGAGGTGATCCCTGTGCTCATCCAAGGTCAAGCCCCAACCGTCCATCACAAAACAATACTAGCAATCCACACCTTTCAAACACCCATCACTCTTCTATATAAATGATCCTCATTTTGCACCCTCTCTGTACACTTCTTGTTTTAATTTATCTCCCTTTCCTTCTTTTGAACACACACATTTCATCCTCCACAAAAAGTTCCATACACACCCTCCTGGCCACGTCTTATGAGCCACAACCATACCAACCATCACTCATGGCTTCATCCAGCTCTAAAAGGAGAAGAGGGAAGGAGCCCATGGAGCAGCCTCCTTTCGATGCTGGGAGAATCAAGACTGCCTTCCATGAGCTTCAATATGAACGGATCAAAAACAAGAAAATCTTGCCAGAATTGACATTCCAGTTCAACGAGGATGAGTGCCCTAAGATCAGAGAGAAGATTGCATAGAGGGGTTGGCAAAAGCTCACCAACCCAGAGACAAAGATAATTGCAAACCTTATCAAAGAGTTCTATACAAATGCGGTCAGAGAAGACAGTACTAGGGCTCCCACCTTCAAAAGTTATGTAAGAGGAACAGAGGTGGACTTCAGCCCCAATGCTATAACAAGGACTCTTCAGCTGAAATCACCACATTTTGATGAGTTTAGCTATCAAATAAGAATAAGTAATGCTCCCGAGGAAGATGAACTTGAAGAAATTGTGAGTGATATGTGTGTTATTGGGTCTGATTGGGAAAGATACTCGGACAAAAGACCGAGGTTCATTAGGAGAGGAGACCTTATCCCAGAAGTCAAGGGATGGTTTGAGCTAGTAAGGAGGTCTATCCTTCCAGCCGCAAACAATTCTGAGGTCAATATTGCTCGAGCCTCCATGTTACATTGCCTAGTGAAAGGTGGAAGCATAAATGCGCATGAAATTATAGCTGAAGGAATCCAGGATTCAGCCGAGAAGAATGATCCGGGTGCTAGACTTTGGTACCCCAGCACCATCCTGAGACTATGCATGAAAGCCAAGGTGGTGTTCAAAGACAACAATCTATAATGGGTAAATCCTGGGAGGCTAGTCACGTTCCAACGTATAAACTATGTGACACCTGCTCAACAACAAAGAAGACCTTGGATAGGGAAAAGAACTACACAAGAAGAACCCCACCAAGAAGAACCTCACCAAGAAGAACCCCGACAAACAGGGCACCGGCAAGAAGGACAATATGATCCAACCAACATAAATTTGTTTCACATCAAGGAAGCCATTGAGTATATGGCAAGTGGCTATATGAAGGGACAAGAACAGCAACTACATGTCCAAGCTCAAAGGATGGATCATCAAGAAACACTACTCTCTAGTTGGATGGATCAACAAAGAGAGTGGCAGAAATAGCAAATGGAGTTGCAACAGGAGCATTACTCCCAGCTCACCTAAGCCATCAATCAAGTGTCCAAAAGGCAAGAAAGCTAGGACAAACATCTGCAAGAACTCAACCAACGCCAGATAGCTCAGATGAAAGCCTTCAACAAATTCAGTGTGCTCAATGAAGGAAGGCAACTGCATCGAGAAGAATTTAGCATAAACACTCAGGCCAAGTTAACTTATATGACTGGGCATATGCATAACTTTCATCCTGACATCCCAAGTTATGAGGCAGTCCACAAGGACTTAACAGAACAAGAAGAGGGGAAGGTGAAACAGTAAAAGGAAGCATTAAAGAAGAAGATGGAAGATGCTAGTTTCTGGAAAAAGCTGATAGGGAAGCGCAAAGGGAATGGGGACTCAAGCAATCAAGGAGGATCCCAAGACAAGGGAACATGAGCATTCCAATAAGTGAAAGGTGGTGGAGTTCCTTCTTAGTTCTATCTTTTTCAGAGCTTTAAATAAGGAAAATCATGTATGAAACAAAACATGCTTCCATAGTAGTTTAGGAATTTTCAATTATGCTTTAAAATGTGTTGCTTAGGTCCATGCTCACTAGTCTAGGTCCCTAGTTTTCATCTTCACCTTTCTTACTTGTATGCCTGTCCTTTAAGTTAATCAAAAAGAAAATGTTATGATAAGAACAAGAGTGGAGTTATTTTGTGAAGTAAGTTCTGAATGTTTGTGGTAGGGTGATTAGTTAGCTAAGTTGGTTCACCAACAAGGAAAGAAGGCAACTATCTGTCCTGAATCCTATGTTTGAAACACCTCCTATGAGACTAACTAAATAATAAGATCCCAATAAGAAAAGAGAAAGAGCAATAAAAGTGAAAAGGAAAGAAACACAATAAGAAACAATGCTAGGCACCAAGGGTTTTAAGATTGAGGCATGTGTCTGTGGTGTTCATGTGCAAGGGATATGCTTGGACAAATAAGCTCTTAGGGGTGCCTCATCACTTGGTAACCTAGATTAACTAATCCGGGATTATCAGCTGAAAGTCCACTATCAAGAGTGACCTTTGCGACAGAACACTTAGTAACGGTGTCTTAACACCTAGCACCTTGAACCAACTGGTTCGGGAGTGTTGACTGAAAGCTTATCATAAAGAGTCGCCCTCTTACATAGCACTTAGCCAAAAGAAGAATGCAACAAATCTTGAAAAAAAAATGGGGGAAGGATCAACAATTAAGAAGTCTCAAAGGATGCAATCAAGAGAGTGACCAAGGACTTGATAAAGGCCTGAAATCTAGTAAAGGAATGAACCTAAGTTGATATGCATGAAACCCCATAAACCAGGAATTCTACTTCTATATTGTCTTCTTGTTCTTTCATCCATTCTTCCTATGTTTCAGTACTTGCTTAGGGACAAGCAACCTTTAAGTTTGGTGTTGTGATGCCAGGGCATCTAGGCCAGTTTTACTGACCTTTTCTTTACTGTTTTAGGTAGTTTCATGCACTTTCTTAGAGAATAAGGCAAGTTTTGGATGAAAATACAATCACACCTTGATTCAAGCAACTATTGTGAATTTCACATGATTTCATGAGGATTTTGCAAGAATTCAATGACAAATTGATGATGCATAATCTCATGACTTTGACTAGAGCTTTGATGCACTTTATTTGCTTTATTTCAAGACAAAGGAAGCAAGGAAGAACCACGTTAGTAGCCACATTAACCTAGTTAACGTGACCCCTAATGTGGAATGGGAAAGAGCTTGCAACATTAATGAGAAAAGTGAGCACCAATAATGCCTGCGAAACCATCATAAGCCCATGTTAATTGCCACATTAACTATGTTAACGTGGTAGTTAACGTGGAGACAAAGAAAGCTCCAACATTAGTGGTAAACGTGAACACCACTAACGCTCCAAAATTTGCAATAAGCCATATTAAGAGTCACGTTAACTTAGTTAATGTGAGCTTTAACGTGGAAGAGAGGAACAATGCCAACGTTAGTGACATTCACCTTTGTCACTAACGTTGGATCAAACTAGCATTGCCCACATTAGTGGTCATGTTAAGACCACTAACATGAAAGTTAACGTGGAGCTAAGATTAATGAGCCAACGTTAGTGATACTCACCTTTGTCATTAACGTTGGAGATGGCATTCACTACCACGTTAGTGGCCATGTTAACTTAGTTAACGTGAGCTCTAACGTGGAGAGTAGGGGCACTTGGAGCGTTAGTGACAAAGGTAAGTGTCACTAACACTCTCGAAGATGAGGCATACCCACGTTAAGAGCCACGTTAGTTACACTAACGTGAACTCTAACGTAGGGACAAGGGGCATAAGGCAACGTTATTGGGAAAGGTGAGTCCCAATAACGCTTGCGAAGGTTCAAAAGGCAACGTTAGTGGTCACGTTAGTGCCACTAACGTTGGAGTTAACGTGGGGTTGGAACGTTAGTGAAAAAGGTGATTGAAACTAACGTTCTCGAACCCACAATCTCACTTAATGTTAACATCACTAACACCTATGCCTAACTCACACTTTTCTGCAAGCTGAGCCCACTAAAGATTGTAACTGCTTCGACTCAAGATCTAAGGCCCACATCCAGGACTTGGAGAACTGACTAGAAGATCAAGAAGAGTAGTATATATAGGAGTAGTTTTGAACTATAGAGAGCTTGGCACTTTGGAGAACTACCCTCTATATATTTATTTTCTGCACTTTTAGCTAAGCATGTATTATTTTTTGCCATTTTCAATTTCTAGAGCTATGAACAACTAAACCCCTTTCATTGGGTTAGGGAGCTCTGTTGTAATTTGATGGATCAATTATAGTTTTCATTCTTCTTCTTCTTTTTTCTCTTTTGATTTACTAGAAAGCTTTTGATCTTAATTCAATTGGTTAGTTGTCTTGGAAAAGAAACTCTCCATAATTGGATCTCCTCTGAGCCTTGGAAAAGGGATGAGGAGATCATGCTAGAAATGCTTTCTCATGTTGGACCAAATTGGGGTCTAGGCGGATATAGTGACATGTAATCTTCCCAACACTTTGATTTGGAAATACATGTGGTATAATCAGTGACCACACTTCATCTCTTCCCATGAGCAATTAAATCAAGGAATTGAGCAATTGTTCAAGCTTAGAGAGATTGGGTTGTGATGAGCGGATAATTTATACGCTTTTTGGCACTGTTTTTAGTATGTTTTTAGTATGTTTTGGTTAGTTTTTAGTATGTTTTTATTAATTTTTATTTAAAATTCACTTTTTTGGGCTTTACTATGAGTTTGTGTGTTTTTCTATGATTTCAGGTAATTTCTGGCTGAAATTGAGGGACCTGAGCAAAAATCTGATTCAGAGGCTGAAAAAGGACTACAGATGCTGTTGGATTCTGACCTCCCTGAACTGGAAGTGAATTTTCTGGAGCTACAGAAGCCCAATTGGCACGCTCTCAATTGTGTTGGAAAGTAGACATCTTGGGCTTTCAAGAAATGTATAATAGACCATACTTTGTTTGAGATTTGATGGCCCGAACCGGCGTTGCAAATCAGCTTCAGAATTCCCAGCGTTTAACGCCGGAACTGGCACAAAAATTGGATTTAAACGCCCAAACAGGCACAAAAGCTGGCGTTTAACTCCAGGAAAAGTCTCTACACATGAAAGCTTCAATTCTCAGCCCAAGCACACAACAAGTGGACCCCGAAAGTGGATTTTTACGTCATTTACTCACTTCTGTATACCCTAGGTTACTAGTTCACTATTAATAGGACCTTTTGACATTGTATCTTTACCTCATGACATTACACGTTTCTTATTGTACCTTCTACGGCATGAGTCTCTAAACCTCATGGTTGGGGGTGAGGAGCTCTGCTGTGTCTTGATGGATTAATGCAATTACTACTGTTTCTTCATTCAATCACGCTTGCTTCTATTCTAAGATATCACTTGTTCCTCAACTTGATGAATGTGATGATCCGTGACATTCATCATCATTCTCACCTAGGAACGTGTGCCTGACAACCACCTCTGTTCTACTTTAGATTGAGTGAATATCTCTTGGATTCCTTAATCAGAATCTTCGTGGTATAAGCTAGAATTGATGGCGGCATTCAAGAGAATCCGGAAGGTCTAAACCTTGTCTGTGGTATTCTGAGTAGAATTCAAGGATTGAATGACTGTGACGAGCTTCAAACTCCTGAGGGCTGGGCGTTAGTGACAGACGTAAAAGAATCACTGGATTCTATTCCAACCTGATTGAGAACCGACAGATGATTAGCCGTGCTGTGACAGAGCGCGTTGAACATTTTCACTGAGAGGATGGGAGGTAGCCATTGACAACAGTGAAACCCTACATACAGCTTGCCATGGAAAGAGTCTTGCGTGCATGAAGAAGAAGACAGTAGGAAAGCAGAGATTCAGAAGATAGAGCATCTCCAAAACCTCAACCTTTTCTCCATTACTGCAAAACAAGTATTTATTTCATGTTCTTTTACTTTTCACAATTAAACCTGAGAATTATTGATATCCTGACTAAGAGTTACAAGATAACCATAGCTTGCTTCAAGCCGACAATCTCCGTGGGATCGACCCTTACTCACGTAAGGTATTACTTGGACGATCCAGTGCACTTGCTGGTTAGTTGTGCGGAATTGCAAGAGTGTGATTGCAATTTCGTGCACCAAGTTTTTGGCACCGTTGCCGGGGATTGTTCGAGTTTGGACAACTGACGGTGTATCTTGTTGCTTAGATTAGGACTGTTTTATTTTTGTTGGTTTAGAGTCTTTTATTTGAGTTTAGTTTCATATTTTAAGTTTGGTGTCAATTGCATGCTTTTGTTTCCTTTTAATTTTTCGAATTTGCATGTTCTTAGTCCCTTCTTGATCTTTAAAAATTCTAAGTTTGGTGTCTTCTTTGTGTTTTTCTTTAAATTTTCAAAAATTTGTGTTTGATTTTCTAAAAATTTTAAGTTTTGTGTCATTTTGTTGTTTTTCTCTTTCCTCATTTCAAAAATCAAATCTTTTTCAAAATAATTTTCAATCATATCTTTTTAATTGCTAATTCCAAACTCTTTTTAATTAATTAATTGATTTAGTTTTCAATTTGCTTTGATTTTATTTTCTTTTGGTTTTCAAAATTTTATTTTATTTTCTTTTCCATTTATTTTATTATTTTCGGTCATTTTTAATTAATAACGAAAAAAAATTCTATACTTTACATGTGAATCCATATCATTTCCTTTTCTCCATCATGGACCTAAGTGGAATTGAGCAGTCCAGAAGGACTCTGGGGTCATATGCTAACCCCATTACAGCTGCATATGGGAGTAGCATCTGTATACCTCCCATTAAAGCAAGCAGCTCTGAGCTAAATCCTCAACTCATTGTCCTGGTGCAGCAAAACTGCCAGTATTCTGGTCTTCCACAGGAAGAACCTACTGCGTTTCTGGCATAGTCTTTACAAATTACTGACACAGTACGTGATAAAGAGGTGGATCAGGATGTCTACAGATTATTACTGTTTCTAGGATGTCTACAGACTGTTACTATTTCCATTTGCTGTAAAAGATCAAGCTAAGAGGGGGTTGAATAACCAACTCTCAGTAAGCATAAAAACATGGAGACAGTTATCAGACAAATTCCTGAATCAATTTTACCCTCCAAAAAGGATGACACAGCTAAGGCTGGACATCCAAGGCTTTAAACAAGAGGATAATGAATCCCTTTATAATGCCTGGGAGAGGTACAGAGGTATGCTAAGAAAATGCCCCTCTGAAATGTTTTCAGAGTGGGTACAGTTAGGCATCTTCTATTATGGGCTCACAGAAAAAGCTCAGATGTCTTTAGACCACTCAGTTGGTGGATCTATACACATGCAGAAGATGATTGAAGAGGCTCAAGAGCTCATAGATATAGTTGCTAGAAATCAACATTTATACTCAAGCAGTGAGTTCTCTATAAAAGAAGAAGCTATGGCAGTAACTACTGATCCTAACCCTCAAGAACAGATGGTTGAGCTTAATCAGCAATTACTCATGATGACAAAACAGTTAGCAGAATTTAAAGAGATGCTCCAAGAAACTAAAATTGTTAACAAGAATATGGAAGCACAATTAAATCAGACAAGACAGCAACTATCTAAACAGATAACAGAAGAATGCCAAGCTGTTAAATTAAGGAGTGGGAAAACATTGAATGAATCAACTCAAAGCAGCAGAAAGCTAAAAAAGGAATAACTAACAGAGGATAACCAAATCACTGTCCAAAATCTCTCTGAGGACAGTAAGAGCCTAGAGAGGAATACTTTTGGCATTCACACGCCAGAAAGGGGGAAGTTGGCGTTAAACGCCCATTCCCTGCCCAGTTCTGGCATTTAAACGCCAGAAAGGGGGGGAAAAGTTGGTGTTAAACGCCCATTCCCTGCCCAGTTCTGGCGTTCAAACGCCAGAAAGGGGAGAAAAGTTGGCGTTAAATGCCCATTCCTCACCCAATCCTGGCGTTCAAACGCCAATGAGGAATCAGAAACCTGAGAGTGCTGATAGTAACCCCTCTAAGAAGGCTTCTCCAACCACTTCTGTAGGAAATAAACCTGCAGCAACTAAGGTTGAAGAGTATAAAGCCAAGATGCCTTATCCTCAGAAACTCCACCAAGCGGAACAGGATAATCAATTTGCCCACTTTGCAGACTATCTCAGGACTCTTGAAATAAAGATTCCGTTTGCAGAAGCACTTGAGCAAATAGCTTCTTATGCTAAGTTCATGAAAGAGATCTTAAGTCATAAGAAGGATTAGAGAGAAACTAAAAAAGTGTTTCTCACTGAAGAATGCAGTGCAGTCATTCTGAAGAGCTTACCAGAGAAGCTTCAAGATCCAGGAAGCTTTATGATACCATGCACATTAGAAGGCGCTTGTACCAAGACATCCCTATGTGACCTTGGAGCAAGTATCAATCTAATACCTGCATCCACTATCAGAAAGCTTGGGCTGACTGAAGAAGTCAAACCAACCCGGATATGCCTCCAACTTACTGATGGCTCCATTAAATACCCATCAGGCATAATTGAGGACATGATTGTCAAGGTTGGGCCATTCGCCTTCCCAACTGACTTTGTAGTGCTGGAAATGGAAGAGCACAAGAGTGCAACTCTCATCCTAGGAAGACCCTTCCTAGCAACTAGACGAACTCTCATTGATGTACAAAAAGGGGAAGTGACCCTGAGAGTCAATGAGGATGAGTTCAAGTTGAATGCTGTCAAAGCTATGCAGCATCCAGACACATCAAATGACTGCATGAGCGCTGATATTATCGACTCTTTAGTGGAATAGATCAATATGACTGAGAGTCTCGAATCAGAGCTAGAGGATATCTTTAAAGATGTTCAGCCTGACCTGGAGGAACCAGAGGAAATAAAAGAACCTTTGAAAATTCCTCAGGAAGAGGATAAGCCTCCTAAACCCGAGCTCAAGCCACTACCACCATCCTTGAAGTATGCATTTCTGGGAGAAGGTGACACTTTTCCAATGATTATAAGCTCTGCTTTAAACTCGCAGGAAGAGGAAGCACTAATTCAAGTGCTAAGGACACATAAGACAGCTCTTGGGTGGTCCATAAGTGATCTTAAGGGCATTAGCCCAGCAAGATGCATGCACAAGATCTTATTGGAAGATAATGCCAAGCCAGTGGTTCAACCACAGAGGCGGCTAAATCCAGCCATGAAGGAGGTGGTGCAGAACGAGGTCCCTAAGTTACTAGAGGCTAGGATTATTTATCCTATTTCTGATAGCCCCTGGGTGAGCCCTGTCCAAGTTGTCCCCAAGAAGGGAGGCATGACAGTGGTTCATAATGAAAAAAATGAACTGGTTCCCACAAGAACAGTTACAGAATGGTGTATGTGTATTGACTACAGAAGGCTCAATACAGCCACCAGAAAGGATCATTTTCCTTTACCATTCATAAACTAGATGCTAGAGAGACTAGCAGGTCATGAATATTATTGCTTTTTGGATGGCTATTCAGGTTACAACCAAATTGTAGTAGATCATCAGGACCAAGAGAAAACAGCATTTACATGTCCGTCTGGAGTATTTACCTATAAAAGGATGCCTTTTGGTCTGTGCAATGCACCTGCAACCTTTCAGAGGTGCATGCTATCTATCTTCTCAGATATGGTAGAGAAATTTCTGGAAGTCTTCATGGATGACTTTTTAGTATTTGGAGACTCATTCAACTCCTGCCTTAACCATCTAGCACTTGTTTTGAAAAGATGCCAAGAGACCAACCTAGTTTTAAACTGGGAAAAATGTCACTTCATGGTGACTGAGGGGATTGTCCTTGGGCATAAAATTTCAAGCAAGGGAATAGAGGTGGATCAACCAAAGGTAGAGGTAATTGAAAAATTACCACCACCTGCCAATGTTAAGGCAATCAGAAGCTTTCTGGGGCATGCAGGATTCTACAGAAGGTTTATAAAGGATTTTTCAAAAATTGC
>NW_026264911.1:267716-282344 GCF_000817695.3 Arachis duranensis
TTACTTGCAGTGGTTTATGCCATTGACAAGTTTAGATCCTACTTAGTAGGGTCAAAAGTGATTGTGTACACTGACCATGCTGCTCTTAAATACTTACTCACAAAGCAGGATTGAAAACCCAGGCTTATAAGGTGGGTATTGCTTCTGCAAGAGTTTGATATAGAAATAAGAGACAGAAAAGGGACAGAGAACCAGGTAGCTGATCATCTGTCCTGAATTAAACCAGTAGATGGGGCATCCCTCCCTTCTACTGAGATCTATGAAACCTTTCCAGATGAGCAACTCTTTGCCATCCAGGAAGAACCATGGTTTGCAAATATTGTAAATTATAAAGCTGTGAAGTTCATACCACAGGAGTACAGCAGGGTGCAAAGAAAAAAATTAATTTCAGATGCCAAGTACTACCTATGGGATGAGCCATATCTCTTTAAGAGATGTGCAGACGGAATAATCCGCAGATGTGTACCTAGAGAGGAAGCACAAAAGATCCTGTGGCATTGCCATGGATCACAGTATGGGGGACATTTCGGAGGTGAGCGAACAGCCACTAAGGTCCTCCAATGCGGATTCTACTGGCCTACTATCTATAGGGATGCCCGGGAGTTTGTGCGTAACTGTGACAGTTGCCAAAGAGCTGGTAACTTGCCTCATGGTTACGCCATGCCTCAACAAGGGATCTTAGAGATTGAATTGTTTGATGTATGGGGAATTTACTTCATGGGTCCCTTCCCACCATCATACTCAAACACTTATATTCTAGTGGCAGTAGACTATGTGTCTAAATGGGTAGAAGCAATTGCCACACCCAATAATGATACCAAGACCGTACTAAAATTTTTACAAAAACACATCTTCAGCAGGTTTGGTGTTCCCAGAGTACTAATCAGTGATGGGGGCACTCATTTCTGCAATAAACAGTTGTACTCTACTATGCTCTGATATGGAATTAGCCACAAAGTAGCAACTCCGTATCACCCACAGACAAATGGGCAAGCTGAAGTCTCTAATAGAGAGCTAAAAAGAATCCTGGAACGTACTGTTATTGCCCGTAGAAAGGATTGGGCAAAAAGCTTGGATGATGCTCTGTGGGCATACAAAACAGCCTTCAAGACTCCTATAGGAACCTCTCCATACCAACTTGTGTATGGGAAGGCTTGTCATTTGCCCGTGGAACTGAAACATAAAGCCTGCTGGGCAACCAGATTCCCAAACATGGATGCTAAGTTAGCTGGTGAAAAAAGATTGCTCCAGCTAAATGAGCTAGAGGAGTTCAGACTCAATGCCTTTGAAAATGCAAAAATTTATAAGGAAAAGGAAAAGAAGTGGCATGACAAGAAGTTGTCATCCAGAGTCTTTGAGCCAGGACAAAAAGTTCTACTCTTCAACTCTAGGCTCAGACTATTCCCAGGAAAACTTAAATCCCGGTGGAGGTGTCCGTATGTGATTACAGGGGTCTCACCATATGGATATGTTGAGCTTCAGGATATTGATTCTGACAAAAAGTTCATTGTTAATGGACAGAGGATCAAACATTATCTTGAAAGCAATTTTGAGCAAGAATGCTCAAAACTGAGGCTTGAATGAATCTCAGTAAAAGGTCCAGCTAAAGACAATAAAGAAGCGCTTGCTGGGAGGCAACCCAGTCATTAGCAGGTTATCTGTTTTATTTAATAAAAGTTTGATACATATTCTCAAAGGGCAATCATCAAAATTGAAGGAATTCACAGAGTTACAGAAGGATTCAGTGAAAAAAGCAGAGAAAGGGAGCTTGCTGGCGAAAAAACGCCAGTAAGGGGTACTCTGGGCGTTAAACGCTAGAATGGATACCATTCTGGGCGTTTAATGCCAGTAAAGGTACCATTTTGGGCGTTAAACGCCAGAATGGGCACCAATCTAGGCGTTTAACGCCAGGTTGACAGCATCCTGGGCGTTCAGCAAAACGCCCAGTGATGAAGGGGTTTCTGGCGTTTAACGCTAGCTAGGGTACCTGGCTGGGCGTTAAACGCCCATAATGGCCAACATTTGGGCGTTAAACGCCAGAACGGATACCATTCTGGGCGTTTAACGCCAGATAGGCGGGGGACAGAGATTTTGCTTTCCACTTCAAAATTTTTCAAACTTTCTTGTTTTGATCCATAATTTTCTGCATAAACACATTTCAAACTTTCATCATTCACCTTCAAATCTTAAAAATTAAAATCATTTTTCAAATCTCTTTCAAATCCTTTCCAAATCTTCTTCGAAAAAAAAACTCAAATATCTCTCAAATTCTTTCCATATATTCTCAAATCTCCTTCAGAATTTTCGAAATCTCTCCCCCCTCCCTTATAAATATACGTTCGGCCATTCCCCTTTCCCCACCATTCGAATTTGCTCTCCTCCTCTCTCTCCTCTTTCTTTTCTTTTGCTTGAGGACAAGCAACCCTCTAAGTTTGGTGTGTTTTTCCGTGATCACTAAGCTAAGGCTCATCAAGATCATGGCTCCCAAAGGAAAACAAACCAATTCTAGAGGTAAGAAAGAGAATGCTCCAAAGGATCTTTGGAGTCAAGAGTGGTTCTTAACCAAAGAACATGCAGACCATTACCACAAAATAATGGGTCTAAGGTCAGTGATCCCGGAAGTTAAATTCGATCTAAAAGAAGATGAATATCCGGAGATCCAAGAGCAAATTCGAAACAGAGGATGGAAAGTTTTAACCAACCCTGAGACAAAGGTTGGAAGAAACATGGTTCAGGAATTCTACTCAAATCTGTGGCTGACAGATAAGCAGAGAATGACTGGAACTGCTTTTCATACCTACAGAACCATGGTCAGAGGGAGAATTATTTACTTCCATCTGGACAAAATAATAAAGGTCTTCAAATTGCCTCAACTGCAAGATGATCCTGAATCCTTTAATAGGAGAATGGTGAGAGCAGATAAGGGGTTGGATCAAGTTCTAGAGGACATATGCCTCCCTGGAACTAAGTGGACAACCAATTCAAAAGGTGTCCCAAACCAACTCAAGAGGGGAGATCTCAAACCAATTGCAAAAGGTTGGCTAGACTTCATTGGGCATTCCATATTGCCCACTAGCAACCATTTTGAGGTCACTATCAAGAGAGCAGTGATGATTCATTGCATTATGTTGGGAAAAGAAGTGGAGGTTCATCATTTGATTGCTTGTGAGATTTACACAATTGCAAACAAGAATTCCACTGAAGCCAAACTGGCTTACCCAAGCTTAATCTCTTTACTATGTAAAGATGCTGGGGTGAGGATGGGAGTAGATGAATTCATCCCAATTGAACATCCAATCACCAAGAAGTCAATAGAAGGACAAATGCAAGATAATTCTATCAAAAGGAGGGTGCAGGAGTTCCTCCCTGAACTCCCTGAAATTGACTACTGGACCCGCCTAGAAGCATCTGTTGCCAAGCTGCAAGAAGCTATGGAACAAATTAAGGAAGAACAGCAGAATCAAAACTGCATGCTCTGTAAATTGCTGAAGGAACAAGAGAAGCAGGGGCGTGAGCTACAGGAGCTGAAGTGCCAGAAGCTCTCCCTTGAAGGGTCAAATACCCCACAAGTTGAGGGAGCATCCACTTCTCAAGATCAAGGTTGTTGAGTCCTAACTCTGTGATAACCTCTATCATTAGGAGTCTATTTTAGAGTCATTTAAATTTTTGTTTTCTATTACTATTAGTCTTATCTTATGTTTATCTTTGAGTCTTGTTCTTAATTCATGATTAATAAAATTTAATGTCTATGCCTTAAAGCTATGAATGTCCTATGAATCCATCACCTCTCTTAAATGAAAAATGCCTTAATCACAAAAGAACAAGAAGTGCAGGATTTCGAATTCATCTCTGAAACTAGTTGAATTAGCTTGATGTGGTGACAATACTTTTTATTTTCTGAATGAATGCTTAGTTTTTTGAATTTGTTGATTAAAGAATGTTAAACTTGTTGGCTCTTGAAAGAATGATGGAAAAGGAGAAATGTTATTGAGGATCTGAAAAATCATCAAATTTATTCTTGAAGCAAGAAAAAAGCAGTGAATTAAAAAAAATGAAAAAGAAAAAAGAGAGAGAGATAAAAAGTGATCCAAGGCAAAAAGAGTGTGCTTAAGAACCTTGGACACCTCTAATTGGGGACTCTAGCAAAGCTGAGTCACAATCTAAAAAGGTTCACCCAGTTATGTGTCTGTGAGCATGTATTTATCCGGTAGTAATACTGGAAGACAAAATGCTTTGGGCCACAGCCAAGACTCATAAAGTAGCTATGTTCAAGAATCATCACACTTAACTAGGAGAATCAATAACACTATCTGAATTCTGAGTTCCTATAGATGCCAATCATTCTAATCTTCAAAGGATAAAGTGAGATGCCAAAACTGTTCAGAAGCAAAAAGCTACTAGTCCCGCTCATCTAATTGGAGCTAAGTTTCATTGATATTTTAGAGACTATAGTATGTTCTCTTCTTTTTACCCTAATTGATTTTCAGTTGCTTGGGGACAAGCAACAATTTAAGTTTGGTGTTGTGATGAGCGGATAATTTATACGCTTTTTGGCACTATTTTTAGTATGTTTTTAGTATGTTTTGGTTAGCTTTTAGTATGTTTTTATTAATTTTTATTTAAAATTCACTTTTCTGGGCTTTACTATGAGTTTGTGTGTTTTTCTGTGATTTCAGGTAATTTCTGGCTGAAATTGAGGGACCTGAGCAAAAATCTGATTCAGAGGCTGAAAAAGGATTGCAGATGCTGTTGGATTCTGACCTCCCTGCACTCGAAGTGGATTTTCTGGAGCTACAGAAGCCCAATTGGCGTGCTCTCAATTGCGTTGGAAAGTAGACATCCTTGGCTTTCCAGCAATGTGTAATAGTTTATACTTTACTCGAGATTTGATGTCCAAACCGGCGTTGCAAATCAGCTTCAGAATTCCCGGCGTTTAACGCCGGAACTGGCACAAAAATTGGAGTTAAACGCCCAAACTGGCACAAAAGCTGGCGTTTAACTCCAGGAAAAGTCTCTACACATGAAAGCTTCAATGCTCAGCCCAAGCACACACCAAGTGGACCCCAGAAGTGGATTTTTACGTCATTTACTCACTTCTGTATACCCTAGGTTACTAGTTCACTATTAATAGGACCTTTTGACATTGTATCTTTACCTCATGACATTACACGTTTCTTATTGTATCTTCTACGACATGAGTTTCTAAACCTCATGGTTGGGGTGAGGAGCTCTGCTGTGTCTTGATGGATTAATGCAATTACTACTATTTTTTCATTCAATCACGCTTGCTTCTATTCTAAGATATCACTTGTTCCTCAACTTGATGAATGTGATGATCCGTGACACTCATCATCATTCTCACCTAGGAACGTGTGCCTGACAACCACCTCCATTCTACTTTATATTGAGTGAATATCTCTTGGATTCCTTAATCAGAATCTTCGTGGTATAAGCTAGAATTGATGGCGGCATTCAAGAGAATCCGGAAGGTCTAAACCTTATCTGTGGTATTCTGAGTAGGATTCAAGGATTGAATGACTGTGACGAGCTTCAAACTCCTGAGGGCTGGGCGTTAGTGACAAACGTAAAAGAATCACTGGATTCTATTCCAACCAGATTGAGAACCGACAGATGATTAGCCGTGCTGTGACAGAGCGCGTTGAACATTTTCACTGAGAGGATGGGAGGTAGCCATTGACAACGGTGAAACCCTACATACAGCTTGCCATGGAAAGAGTCTTGTGTGCATGAAGAAGAAGACAGTAGAAAAGCAGAGATTTAGAAGATAGAGCATCTCCAAAACCTCAACCTGTTCTCCATTACTGCAAAATAAGTATTTATTTCATGTTCTTTTACTTTTCACAATTAAACCTGAGAATTATTGATATCCTGACTAGGAGTTACAAGATAACCATAGCTTGCTTCAAGCTGACAATCTCCGTGGGATCGACCCTTACTCACGTAAGGTATTACTTGGACGACCCAGTGCACTTGCTGGTTAGTTGTGCGGAATTGCAAGAGTGTGATTACAATTTCGTGCACTAGGTTGCCAAGGAATTGGAACCCAATCACCTAAGATTGCCAAGGAGATCAATAGATTCTTTGATTGAGGAAGACATGAAAATGAATTTGATCCAGAGAATACAACACCTCCTGAGCCCAATGAATTCTCTATTTCTGATCTTACCCATTCTCTTTACTTTCTGTCATTTATTTCCATGCTCGTTCCCCCAAATCCCCATCTAAGATTCTGCACTTTATTTTCTGCTATTTACTTTCCCACCATTTAATTTTCTGCAATTCTCAAACTCCATTTTGTTTAGCTCAACTAGCATACTCTTCCAACTAAAGTTGCTTGACCAATCAATCCCTGTGGGATTCGACCTAACTCTATTGTGAGTTTTTACTTGACGATAATTTGGTATACTTGTCGAAGGGAAATTTGTTGCGAGACAAGTTTTTGTGCATCACTATGAACCATAAATGATCAAAATCAATAAAGGCAACTCAAACAAACATAAAGTAAGCATCAAATATCAAATTAAGCAACTAGAAATCCAAAATTGCAAAACTATATAAATTGGTAAGAGAAATGAAAAGTAGAAGAAAGTGTAGAACAAGTAATGTCATAAAATAGGAAATTAAGGAATACTTACAATGGGAAAGCAAAATCCAAAAGCAAAACTTGAACTATAAAATTCTACATTGAAAACCTAATTAAAACCCTAATGAACTAGAGAGAAAACCTAAGCTAACTACCCTAAAACTACTCCTAAAAACTATTCTAAGATGGCTCTCTTTGTTATGTGTTGTTGCTCCTTCATATAACTCTTCATTTCAGCCTCTAAGCCTTCAAAAATGGGCCAAGAAAGCCCCAAAATTGCGAGTCACGTGCATTTTTAATGGAGGCATGCGCTAGTACCTGTGCAGACGCACAGGCGTGTGCGTCCGCACACTTCGCCAAATTTCCACTTGTGCGTACGCACAGATGGTTGTGCGCATGCACACTTTCGTGATGCTCTGGATTCACTCTGCTTGGGTTCTTGTGTGTACGCACGGGTAGTTGTTTGCACGCACGCATGCTGATTCCTTCTATGCGTACGCACGCATTCTTGTGCGCACACACGCATGGCTGAGCTCTCCTACTTTGTTTTCTTCATGCTTTCTCCCTAATGCATGCTCTTCTTCCATTCCCTCCAAGCCATTTCTACCTTATTCATCTAAAACCACTCATAAATAACATCAAGGTATCGAATGGAAGGTAAACGGAATAAAATTAGTCAAAATAAGTGCAAAAGAGCATGTTTCCACATTTGAGTGCTATTTGAGTGCTTAAGTGTGAGTTGATGTGCTAGAATTCATCCAATTTGAGTCAAAATATATCATCAAATTTGGACTCATCAATCAACTATTATTCAAAACAAATACCACTGAAAAAAGAAAAACCTATAAAACATGTACTGTAGCATACACTAAAGGTGATATAAAATAATCTGCTCTTATAGCTAGCCATTTTCAGAATTAGCCTAAATATAAACATAAACCTAGTCTAGAATTAAACTAAATATAGAGAGTATACTCCGCAAGCAAGATTGGTTTACAAGGAAATCTTGCCAAAGGAACAGTCTTACATGAGCACAGACTGGACATTAGTTGTTCAATTCTTCTAAGATCTATTCAACGTTTTCTCTTTCTCTTGGCGGCTTCTTCTACTAAGACCTCTGGATTTCTTCTGCATGCAACAATATTTTTGGAGGAGTGGAGGAGTGACAACCACTGCAGAAAGCATAGAAAAACAAATAGAAACAACTGCGTAAGCCAAACAATTTTCAATTAAAAATCATAATCCATATGTAGGAGATAAACATATTATAAAAAGAGAAATAGTGACTCTTACTTCTAATACTCCTTCTTTCCTCCTTCACCTTCAACACTTCATTTCCAAAATAGAAATAAGTCAATATAAATTCTTATAACAAGTCAATATATATTACTATCACTAAAGAGAGAATAAACCTCAATTCCAATGATTTTGACTCAAGGGCTTTCAGATCTTTAAGACCACATGTTTCACAGCACAAGGGAATGACTTCTTGGCTGAAAAAGAGTCCTACAACATATTCTGAACAAGCCGCATCATTAAGCGAGGCCAAAAAATTAGAAAGCACAAAAGAAAAATTTTACAGATTTTACAACATAAGAATTGCACTAACCTGAAATTCAAACAAAAAGTTGAAGGGATTGGACAAAAAATCTTTGAGCAAACACACAAATTAGTATGAGGGGAACCGCACTGAGGGGACTAAGGAACCTGGAATATCAGCAACAATAATGAATATATTGATTATAGAAGTGATAATGATAGATTTCTTTTATTTCTGAAAGTGAAACTCACACATATTGCAAAGAGGGAAGGCTAAAGAAACCAACAGGTATTTGGCCAAACAGGTTCGCCAACTGCATCCGTTTGTCATAAAAAATAGGCAAAAACTGCATTGAAGTGTTGAAAACGGCATACCAGTGTAGCACCAGTTGCCTTCGCAACGTGACATATATCTTCTTTCCGCACACGTCTTAGAGCAATTGCATCAGCCTCAACAAAGCACTGAAACAATAGATTAAATAATTAGAATATTACTTAAGACAGAAAAAATTTATGATTCTTACGTCAGAAACCAGACATAATTCAAATAGTAAACCACACAATGCATCAATTTAACTCAAGCCTTTTATTGGTTCAGGAAGCAGAATATTAGGAATAGATAATGTATATAGTAAATGACAAGAAAACTTCCATAAAAAATCTAGCTACAGGCATAACATAAGTTCTTTGGTGTGATGCCTAAAAAGGAAGAATCCTAGATGTGGTGGTAACTAAGCTATATTAATCCTACATAGGCATTCTTTTCCTTCTCAATATGTAAAGCATAATAAAGAAAAATAGTTATTTTCTTCGAATGCCTAAATGAAATAATTACAACTAATGTCTCTTGCAGAAAGTAAAAACTATTAAAAATTTCAAAGAAAAAAAGAAACTAATATACCTTGAGTGCCATGTCATCAATTTCTTTAGTAGTCAGAACAACATTGGCTCCAGCTTTCAATATTTTTTCAATGCGTTCCTTAGTTATATCAGCCTCTCTGCAATACGAAATAAAATGACCAATTGCTAAGCCTTGGAGTGAAACTTGGATATTATTTTATTTCCGAGGTGGTAACAATATTGTTTTAGACAAAGCACAAGCAAATTTCCACAATAAAAGACATTGGCATTACACAGTTATTTACTATTTTAAGGAATTGCAAAATTATAGAATTATTAACCATAACAATAATTAAAGGGAAAAATCTATAGAGGGAAAATTTCAGTGCATACAACAGGAAACCCCTGGCCAATTCTTAAGACCATTTTAAAATTTAACATTTAGCAATATATGGTGAACAGCAACGGTGTTGGTATATAACACTATTTAATTTTTAACAACAAAATAAATATTCCCACTGAAATATGAAAGGGAGTCTGGCAGGATTTTTTTAGAATAATATGGAAGGCATGATCATATGTCACTGACAGAAGATTTAAGCATAAATTGTACTAATATTACCTTTGACAAATTTTCTCAAGCTCTCTAGGATCAGTAACTAATACTTGAACACCCAATTGCATTTTAGTCTTCCGAAGATTAAAATCAAGACAGGCAGTTTTTGCAGGGGCAACCCTAAGAAGCATTCCTTAAGCTGCACGGCCAGTATTTAGAACATAACCAATCATCAGAAAGCTGTATCTAGCACTTTTTCCATGAGCCTTTGATAAACCACTATTTTATGGTTTATATTGTGCTAAATTGAGTGGTTTTATCAGTTCCTTGCACACTTATTCATACAAACTGCATGGTTTTACAAATCCTTCCCAATTTCGTTCTATGATTGAAAACTTGCTTCCTAAGCCTTTAATGTCAATCTTTAATTTCCCTTTATACTATTCGATGTCGTGATCTGTGTGTTAAGTGTTTTCAGGCTTTATAGGGTAGGAATGGCTTAGAGGATGGAAAGGAAGCTTGAAAAAATGGAAGGAACACAAGAAACCAAGGAGCTGACCAATGAGGATCGACGCGTATGCAGAAGACTATCGACGCGTACGTGATGGGCGATTGATGATATTTCCAATTGCTTGAGTTTGAATTTTTCACACTAAAAGAGGGTTAATGTTGCAAGCGTAGACCAAACTCAACAATTAGTCACTGATCAAATTGAAAATTCACAAGATGTCTCACAAATCAAAATTAATTTAAAACCGAGAGTATTTTTTTGAACTATGAATGCATATGTTTTCACTAATGAAATGCATGAGCATTACCTAATTGCCAAAAAATTTTTTCACAATAAGTTCATGCCTCTATCACCAATGTTTCCCAAAATTCTCCCACATTTAGAATTTACACACTAATCCATCCAAGCTAATCAAAGAGTAATTCGGGGACATCAATGGTTTTCCGCTTAAGGGAAGTAATGTGCTATCATCAGAACAAATGGGAATCCATATGCTCAAAGGGGTTCACAAAGGTGCATGCAAGGGTTGGCCATATAGGTTAGTGAGTTTATCATCAAAAATGGCCTTAATTATGCTAAATGCATCCAAGCACAAATACAGGACATAAAGAATCATGCAAATCAATGATCACAATAAAAAAAGAGTAATAATCACACACAAGAACAAAATTATGGTTGAAAAGATGCGACCATCTATTAAAGCTCAAGACTCACAAGGTATGTTGTTAGAGCTCTTTTTCCATGTTCGACAAACAATTTACTCCAAGCAAGTTGGCAAACATAATAACTCCTTCAATTCAATCAATGGTACGCACTAGAAAAAGATTTCATGGAAATTTCTTGGTGTTTCACCAACTTATTCATTCTACCATGCAACATACAAATACTAACTACTAAATATTCATAGATAATAAAGAAATATTTACAGACAAACTAAACAAGATGAAATATGCTTAAAACTACTCAAATTAAAGAAAAAGTACTACAAGAAACTTTGCAAAGTGCCTTGAAAAGAGAGATTTTACCCCCCTTGAAATCATCGATCCTCCCCCACACTTGGTTTGTGCACGGAGGACCGTGCATGCTTATGCTCCGGGAGGGTAAAGAGGGGCCACTTTCAGCTGGTGGATGGTGCACGAAATTGTGATCATCTACAATGGTGCCAATAGACTTGGTGCTCTCAAACGTGAATCACACTTTGTCACAACTTCGCACAACTAACCAGCAAGTGCACTGGGTCGTCCAAGTAATACCTTACGTGAGTAAGGTTATAATGGTTTTCGAATATAAAGATAAATAAAGCATAAAATATAGATAGAGATACTTATGTAATTCATTGGTGAGAATTTCAGATAAGTGCATGAAGATGCTGTATTCCTTCTGAATCTCTGCTTTCCTACTGCTTCATCCAATCATTCTTACTCCTTTCTATGGCAAGCTGTGTGTAGGGCGTCACTGTTGTCAATGGCTACCTCCCATCTTCTCAGTGAAAATGGTCCAAATGCTCTGTCACA
Source organism: Arachis duranensis (assembly GCF_000817695.3). Lineage (NCBI taxonomy): Eukaryota > Viridiplantae > Streptophyta > Magnoliopsida > Fabales > Fabaceae > Arachis > Arachis duranensis. The sequence goes on from NW_026264911.1 coordinate 279,281, forward strand.
GCACGACTAATCATCTGTAGGTTCTCGATCATGTCGGAATAGAATCCAGTGATTCTTTTGCATCTGTCACTACGCCCAAAACTCGCGAGTTTGAAGCTCGTCACAGTCATTCAATCCCTGAATCCTACTTGGAATACCACAGACAAGGTTTAGACTTTCTGGATTCTCAAGAATGGCCGCCAATGGATTCTAGCTTATACCACGAAGATTCTGATTAAGGAATCCAATAGATACACACTCTAGCTCTTGCCTGTAGAACGGAAGTGGTTGTCAGGCATGCGTTCATAAGGATGGATGATGATGAGTGTTACGGATCATCACATCCATCAGGTTGAAGTACGAGTGATATCTTAGAACAAGAATAAGCGTGAATTGAATAGAAAATAGTAGTACTTTGCATTAAAACTCGAGGTACAGCAGAGCTCCACACCTTAATCTATGGTGTGTAGAAACTCCACCCTTGAAAATACATAAGTGATCAAGGCCAGCCTCCAAAACGTGATCAATAGTCTCCTAATATGAACAATCGATTAAAACTGAGACCAAAGATGTCTAATACAATAGTAAAAATGTCCTATTTATACTAGACTAGTTACTAGGGTTTAAAGAAATAAGTCTAAGTGTAGAAATCCACCTCCGGGGCCCACTTTGGTGTGTGCTTGGGCTGAGCTTGAGCTTTACACGTGTAGAGGCTTCTCTTGGGGTTAAACGCCAAGTTGTAACGTGTTTTTGGCGTTTAACTCTGGTTTGTGACGTGTTTCTAGCGTCTTACTCCAGAATACAGCATGGAACTGGCGTTGAATGCCAGTTTGTGTCGTCTAAACTCGAATAAAGTATGAACTATTATATATTTCTGGAAAGCTCTGGATGCTTAATTTCCAAGGCAATTGAGAGCGCGCCAATTGGAGTTCTTTAGCTCCAGAAAATCCATTTCGAGTGCAGGGAGGTCAGAATCCAACAGCATCAGCAGTCCTTTTTCAACCTGAATCAGATTTTTACTCAGGTCCCTCAATTTCAGCCAGAAAATATCTGAAATCATAGAAAAACACACAAACTCATAGTAAAGTCCAAAAATATGAATTTTGCATAAAAGCTAATAAAAACATCCCTAAAAGTAGCTAGATCCTACTAAAAACTACCTAAAAACAATGTCAAAAAGCGTATAAATTATCCGCTCATCACAACACCAAACTTAAATTGTTGCTTGTCCCCAAGCAACTGAAAATCAAATAGGATAAAAAGAAGAGAATACTATAAATCTCAAAATATCATTGAATATTAGTTTTAACTAGATGAGTGGGACTTGTAGCTTTTTGCTTCTGCACAGTTTTGGCATCTCACTTTATCCTTTGAAATTCAGAATGATTGGCATCTATAGGAACTCAGAATTTCATATAGTGTTATTGATTCTCCTAGTTAAGTATGTTGATTCTTGAATACAGCTACTTTTATGTGTCTTGGCCGTAGCCCTAAGCACTTTGTTTTCCAGTATTACCACCGGATACATAAATGCCACAGACACATGACTGGGTGAACCTTTTCAGATTGTGACTCAGCTTTGCTAAAGTCCCCAGTTAGAGGTGTCAAGAGTTCTTAAGCATACTCCTTTTGCTTTGGATCAAGACTTTAACCACTCAGTCTCAAGCTTTTCACTTGGACCTGCATGCCACAAGCACATGGTTAGGGACACCTTGATTTAGCCGCTTAGGTCTGGATTTTATTTCCTTGGGCCCTCCTATCCATTGATGCTCAAAGCCTTGGATTCTTTTTACCCTTGCCTTTTGGGTTTAAGGGCTATTGGATTTTTCTGCTTGCTTTTTCTTTTTCTTTTATTTTTTTCGCCACTTTTTTTGCAAGCTTTTGTTATTCACTGCTTTTTCTTGCTTCAAGAATCAATTTCATGATTTTTCATATTATCAATAACATTTCTCTTGTTCATCATTATTTCAAGAGCCAACAATTTTAACATTCATAAACAAGATAAAAAATATTCACTGTTCAAGCATTCATTCAGAAAACAAAAAGTGTTGTCACCACATCAATATAATTAAACTAATTTCAAGGACAATTTCGAAACTCATGTACTTCTTATTCTTTTTGTATTAGAAACATTTTTCATTTAAGAAAGGTGAAGGATTCATAGAATTATTCATATCCTTAAGACATAGACACTAGACACTAATGATCATGTAATAAAGACACAAACATAGACAAATATGAAGTTCAAAAATCGAAAAACAAAGAGATAAAAACAAGGAAGTTTAAGGAATGAGTCCACCTTAGTGATGGTGGTGCCTTCTCCTTGAAGGACCAATGGTGTTCTTGAGCTCCTCTATGTCTCTTCCTTGCCTTTGTTGCTCCTCCCTCATAGCTCTTTGATCTTCTCTAATCTCACTGAGAATGATGGAGTGCTCTTGGTATTCCACCCTTAATTGGTTCATGTTATGACTCAATCTTTCTAAAGAAGTGTTGAGTTGTTCCCAATAGTTGTTTAGAGGAAAATGTATCCCCTGAGGTATCTCAGGGATTTCTTGATGAGAGAATTCCTCATTCTCTTGTTGAGGTCCATGAGTGGGCTCTCTTGATGTGCAGTCAAATGCTCTACTACTGAGCTATGGACCCTTGAGATGAATCTCTCCATCTCCCATGACTCAGAGGTGGAAGCAATTGCCTTTTCTTTCCTCTTTCTTGAGGTTACTCTGGCCTTAGGTGCCATAAATAGTTATGGAAAAACAAAAAAGCTATGCTTTTACCACACCAAATTTAGAATGTTGCTCGCCCTTGAGCAAAAGAAGAAAGAATAGATGAAGAATAAGAAGAGATAGAGGAGAGCGAGAGTGGAGTAGGTTTTGGCCAAAGGGGAGAAGAGAGGGTAGTGATGTGTGAAAATAAAGAAGGATGGAGGGGTTTATATAGTGGAGAGAGATGGGTTTATGCTTCGGTCATGTAGGGTGAGTTTGGGTGGGAAAGAGATTTTGAATTTGAAGGTAGGTGGGGTTTATGGGGAAGAGTGGATGGATGTGAGTGGTGAAGAGGTGATGGGGAAGAGGGATTGAGGTAATTG
>NW_026264911.1:284754-343588 GCF_000817695.3 Arachis duranensis
TAGAGTTGGCAACGCCAACTTTGCTTCCAGGGTTGCCAAACTTGCTTGGTGTGGTTGTGTGTGGCGTTGGCAACGCCAATCCCAAGTTGGCAACGCCAACTTCTTGCCCAGCTTGCATCATTCTTGCTTCCATGCTTCCTTGTTTCATCACCTATCATCAACAAGGGAAATAGCTTCAAAGTCTTACCAATTCAAGCAATAAATTTCATGAGATTCATTCATACTCATTCATATATGCATTCCTTAAATCATTTGCATGAATTTGGCTAGAATTAACATGTTCCTTGATATCATCATGCATGGAAACAAAACTCATAAAAGGACTTGTTTATTTAGAGAAAATGAGTGAATTTAAGCTAAAACTAACTAAACTAACTAACTAATAAAGCAAATATGCACTTGCATCAAATGGCAGGGATTGAGATGCTTCTTCTATAAAAGTTGGAAGTAGGTGTAGTATAATCACCAAGCATCCTCCTTGCGCCTCCACCATTGTTATTGGGTTCGGCCATGTCTCCTTTTTTTAGATTCTCTGTAAGGTTTTCTCTGGATTGTTGTGCTTTAGCTTCTCTTAGCTTCTTCTTCAGAGTCCTTTCAGGTTCAGGATCTGCTTCAACAAGAATGTCCTTGTCCTTGCTCCTGCTCATATGAAAAAGAAGAGAATAGAAAAGAAGAGGAATTCTCTATGTCACAGTATAGAGATTCCTTTATGTTAATAGAAGAGAAAAATTCGAACACAGAGGAGAAGAGATAGTTCAAATTTTGAGTAGAAGAGAAGTGTTAGTAATTAAATAAATAAATAGAAGAAGATGAGAGTTGTTTTTGAAAAATGGTTAGTGATTTTCGAAAATTAAGATAAGAAATAAAATTAAAATTAAAATTTGAAACAATTAGTTAATTAAAAAGAATTTTTGAAAAAAAGGAGAGGAGTTTTTGAAAATTAGAGAGATAAAATTAGTTAGGTGGTTTTGAAAAAGATAAGAAATAGTAAAACAAACAAAAAGTCAATTAGTTAGTTAAAAAAGATTTGAAAATCAATTTTTGAAAAGATAAAAAGTTAGAAAAGATTTTGAAATTGATTTTGAAAAAGATATGATTGAAAAGATATGATTGAAATTTATTTTGAAAAAGATTTTATTTTTAAAATTAAAATTGATTACTTGACTAACAAGAAACTAAAATATATGATTCTAGAATTTAAAGATTGAACCTTTCTTAACAAGAAAGTAACAAATTTCAAATTTTTGAATCAATCACATTAATTGTTAGTAAAGTTTCGAAAATTATGAAATAAAATTAAGAAAAATATTTTGAAAATCCATTTTAAAAATATTTTCGAAAATATAAAAGGAAAAAGAAAAGAGTTGATTTTGAAAAAGATTTTGAAAAGATAAGATTTTTTTTAAAAAATGAAATCTTGACTTGACTAACAAGAAACAACTTATTTTAAAAATTTTTGACTAAGGCAACCCAAAGATTTCGAAAATTATGAGTAAAATAAGGAAAATATATTTTTTTTTATTTTTTGAATTTTTAATGATAAGAGAGAAAAACACAAATATGACCCAAAACATAAAAATTATGGATCAAAACACATGATGCATGCAAGAACACTATGAATGTCAAGATGAACACCAAGAACACTTTGAAGATCAAGATGAACATCAAGACTTATTTTTGAAAATTTTCAAGAAAAGAAAAACATACAAGACACCAAACTTAGAAATTTTCAATGCTTAGACACTATGAATGCAAAAATGCATATGAAAAATAACAAAAGACACAAAACAAGAAAATATGAAGATCAAAAAAGAAGACTTGTCAAGAACAACTTGAAGATCATGAAGACCACCATGCATGAATTTTCGAAAATTTTTTTTTGAAAATTAAAAAGATGCAATTGACATCAAACTTAAAACTTGACTCTAGACTCATCCAGTCATTCTTACTCCTTTCCAAGGCAAGCTGTATGTAAGGCGTCACCGTTGTCAATGGCTATTTCCCATCCTCTCAGTGAAAATGGTCCAAATGCTCTGTCACAGCATGGCTAGTCATCTGTCGGTTCTCGATCATGTCGGAATAGAATCCAGTGATTCTTTTGCGTCTGTCACTACGCCCAACACTCGTGAATTTGAAGCTCGTCACAGTCATTCAATCCCTGAATCCAACTCGGAATACCACAGACAAGGTTTAGACTTTCCAGATTCTCAAGAATGGCCGCCAATGGATTCTAGCTTATACCACGAAGATTCTGATTAAGGAATCCAAGAGACACACACTCTAGCTCTCTCTTGTAGAACGAAAGTGGTTGTCAGGCACGCGTTCATAAGGATGGACGATGATGAGTGTCACGGATCATCACATTCATCAGGTTGAAGTACGAGTGATATCTTAGAACAATAATAAGCATGAATTGAATAGAAAACAGTAGTACTTTGCATTAAAACTCGAGGTACAGCAGAGCTCCATACCTTAATCTATGGTGTGTAGAAACTCCACCGTTGAAAATACATAAGTGATCAAGGTCCAGGCATAGCCAACAGGCCAGCCTCCAAAACGTGATCAATAGTCTCCTAAGATGAACAATCGATTAAAACTGAGACCAAATATGTCTAATACAATAGTAAAAATGTCCTATTTATACTAGACTAGTTACTAGGATTTACAGAAATAAGTCTAAGTGCAGAAATCCACTTCCAGGGCCCACCTTGGTGTGTGCTTGGGTTGAGCTTGAGTTTTACACGTTCAGAGGCTTCTCTTGGGGTTAAACACCAATTTGTTACGTGTTTTTGGCATTTAACTATAGTTTGTGACGTGTTTCTGGCATTTTACTCCAGAATACAGCGTGGAACTGGCGTTGAACGCCAGTTTGCATCGTCTAAACTCGAATAAAGTATGGACTGTTATATATTGCTGGAAAGCCCTGAATGTTTACTTTCCAACGCAATTGAGATTGCGCCAATTGGAGTTTTGTACCTCCAGAAAATTTATTTTGAGTGTAGGGAGGTCAGAATCCAACAACATCAGCAGTCCTTTTTCAGCCTGAATCAGATTTTTGCTCAGGTCCCTCAATTTCAGCCAGAAAATATCTAAAATCACAGAAAAATGCACAAACTCATAGTAAAGTTTAGAAATGTGAATTTTGCAAGAAATCTAATAAAAACATCCCTAAAAGTAGCTAGATCATACTAAAAACTACCTAAAAACAACGCCAAAAAGCGTATAAATTATCCGCTCATCAGTGGACTCGCAAGTGGGTTGATCAACTGCATCATGCTCCTCCCCAGCTAGCTCGGATGAAGCTCTAGGAGGTGGGCCGGGGTCTCTTCCTTCTAGCCTTGCCACTATCCACTCGAAACGCTTTTGCTCCAAATGCTCATTGCGGTGGAAGAGTACGAAAAGCAGTTGCCGAAGTTGGTAAACTTGGTGGTAGTGCTTTGGGTAGCTTCCTCTCGGAGCGTGTTGTGTTTGTTGATCTCTCCAAATCTCCCCTCGGAATGAACTTGTTGCCTTTAGGATCCCTGAACATGCTGTTGCTAGACGCATCACCATCGATGGAAAAGAGATGCTGATGTTCTTCTTCTGAATTAGTTCCCATATCGATGTGTGTAATAAAGGCATAATGGCTATGTTCTTTCCTTCCATAATAACCCAAAGTAGCAACGCAGTCTTGAATCTCATATGGGTAGCATGGGTGCTGGGAAAAATGTAGTCTGCCACAATTTGATGCCATATACGAGCTTCGACATTCAAATTGGAGTAAGCTATAGTTGCGGGAACAGATTTTCTCCCTTTGCTATACTCCCATGAAGCACCGGGATGGCCAATTCTCACAAGTATGGGAGTCAAAGACATCCCCCCTTGGACACACTCGCCTTGATCCTTGTATAGTCATTATTCTCAGGCAGAATGTGGGGGATCTTCAGAATAGCTTCGAGAGCTCGGTTGGATGTATCCAACCTCTTCCCCCGGAGGAATACCGACTCTGCTTCCCAATTTTGGTAGTTGGCATAGAATTCCCGCATCATGGTTTCATTGACTCCAAATATGTCTTGCTTAAGAAACTTCCAATGAAGTGAGGTGATCCGCTCATGGATGACCATTGTGTACTTGATCGGAACCTTAAGCGTTCATTCCCAATGAATTGACCTTTTCTCAAATTTTTCAAATTGGAACTTGGCTCTCTGGTTGAGCAAGATATTCGGGTCATTACTCGGGCGATCCATAAAACATGGTCTGGATGCGCAGGTAGTAGGTTGCACAAACGGTAAAGCGACCGATTTCTTACCCTTCTTTCGCATCCTACAAAGAAAAGAGCAATTATCAAGGTCATAGGACAACAACAAATTAAGAAAAATGAGGAAGCACTTAATAGAGTCAAGAAATCAAATTCTTAGTTGGAAGCTTGAAGATAGTGTGATTCACAAGAATGACGGTGTGTATATTCTAATGGTGCGCGTGGTTGGAACACACACACCGGCCGCACACAACGGCAAACACACTCTTAAGGCAACTAAAATTTTAAAGCTTCCCACCTAAGTGCTCAAGTTGCAAATAGAAAACATAGAAATGCAAGCAACTTCAAGCGAGCACCAAAAAGGGAATTGTCAATTGTTCATCTTTAACAAGTGATAATCTCATATACAATGCTCTTAATTTGAAGCCAAAAGATGTTTGATCAAGACATAACCAAAAGTTGAACATTCATAAAGTGGTTACTCAATTTAAATCCCAAGATGAACAATGAACTAATATTCTACTAACATAATGCATTTACAACTAAAGTCACCCATTAACAAGGTACAAAACATGGAAATGCACAATTGAAGCAAAGTATACCGACAACGAAATGCATTGGTAAAACAAATTGATCAACATTAAAATTTACAAATAAAGTTGCACAATTCATACAATATGCCTAACAAAAGATAAATCGAAAGCATATGATGGCCAAGTCATATGAATCAAACAAGATGTTCATTGAGGCATTTTATCGAACATGTGGTATGCAATGTGCAAGTTCATCACAATTTAAGGTAAAAATTGATCTTAACCAACCCAATAATCGAGCAACAACACTTTGCAATACAGAGAAGCAACAAAGAAAGCAATAAATTTAATCTAAGCAACATAAAAGAAATTAAAACAAATACAAAAATATTAACATAAATAGAAAGAGAAAGAAACAAGAACCTTAGGTATAGAGGTTAAAGAGAACAAGAACTAGAGAGGAACAATGGCACTTCTTATAGCCACTGCGAAATCACGGCGGTTGGGTTTGTCGGAAAAAGCACCGGAAGAGAGAACTCACTGGTGGTGAAAAGAAAGAAGAGAAGAGAAAGAGAGAAAGAAAGAAAAGAGAAGAGAGGTAAGAAAAAGAGAGAGATATGGTGATCGCCGGCGATGGGCTGACGGTGGCGGTGGCCGGCGGCAGGGACCGACGAAGATGGGCAGAGAAGAGACAGAGGGCAGCTAGAAAGAAAAAAGAAAAGAGAAGGGCTGCCTCTCAATAGGGCAGATTGCCCTGTTAATGCTCAGAATGCGACCTGTGCGGACGCACAGAAGCAAAAACTTGGAAAAGTGTGAACGCACACAGCGTGCGAACACGGCGACCAGAGAGGCTGCATTAAGGCGTGCGGGCGAACAAAGGTGTGCTCTCGCACAAAGGGATGTCTTCTTTCATTTACTTTTTTTATGTGAACAGAAGCAGGTGTGCGTGCGCACACAGGTTCGTGCACACGCACAGAGGAGAAGAATGGGAGAGGCTGTTCACGCGCACAAGCTGTTCCCTCGCTCCCACCAGAGGGCCTTACAATTGGTGTGCGGACGCGACCAGAGGGCATGTTAATACGTGTGTGGACACACAGGCTTGTGCATCCGTACAGATGGTGAAAAACACAGTTTTATGTGCACGCTCAGATTGGTGTGTACGCACAGATGCCCTGTTTCAGAAATTTCTTTTCTCTTCAAAACTAAGGTTCCCAACTTTAGCACAATAACATACTAACCTCAAATCATTCAAACAAGCACAAATTCATAGTCCACAAGTAATTTAACTTATACAACTCAAAATTATCCAACTAAATCTAAGCTAATCATTATATCATAAGAAAACAAGTAGTTCAAAAAGCTATAAACAATAGATAGAATTGGAAAAATGTCACCATGGTGGGGTGTCTCCCACTAAGCACTTTGATTTAGAGTCCTAAGTTGGACTTGCATGGCTTCATTGGTCATTTAGAAATTTCGCCAAGGAGGAAAATCTCTAGCTCCTTGGCTTGCTTTGGTTGAGTATGATAAAGCTTCACCCTATGACCATTAACCTTGAACATAACTCCATTGGTAGGGTGAATCACTTCCACCACCCCATAAGGTTTGACATCCACCACTCTAAATGGCCCATCCCATCTAGATCTGAGTTTACCGGGCATCAATCGTAACCTTGAATTGTAAACAAGTACTCCGTCGCCTATCTTGAAGTTCTTCCTCCTAATATTTTGGTCATAAAATGCCTTAGCTTTTTCCTTGTAGAACTGAGCATTCTCATATGCTTCCAACCTAAGGCATTCTAATTCATCCAATTGGAGCTTACATTCCATTTCCGCCCCCTTTAAGTCCGTACTGAAATTCTTCACCGCCCAATAGGCTATATGTTAGATCTCAACCGGAAGATGGCAAGGTTTCCCAAAAACAATGTGGAAGGGGCTTATTCCGATTGGAGTCTTGTAAGCGGTCCTATAGGCCCATATTGCATCTCCCAATCTAGAACTCCAATCCTTCCTCTGTGGGTTAACCACTTTCTCTAAGATTCTCTTGATCTCCCGGTTGGATACTTCCGCTTGCCCATTGGTTTAGGGGTGATAGGCTGTGGAAACCTTATGAATGACCCCATACTTTTTCATCAATGCCTCAATTTTCCTATTGTAAAAATGGGTTCCTTGGATGCTCACGATTGCTCGTGGCGACCCAAATCTACAAACAATGTTATTTTTTAGAAATGAAGCAACGGTATTAGCATCGTTACAACAGGTAGAAATTGCTTCCACCCATTTATAGACGTAATACACTACAAATAATATATACACAAACCCGTTGGAATGTGGAAACGGCCCCATGAAATCCATGCCCTAAACATAAAAAATCTCACAAAAAATCATCGGTTGTTGGGGCATTTCATCCCTTTGTGAGGTATTCCCAGATTTTTGGCATTGATGACAAGTTTGCAAAATTAGTTGGCATCCCTAAATAAAGTGGGCCACCAGAACCAACAGTATAAAACCTTCCTTGCTGTTCGTTGCAGGCCAAAGTGACCCCCACTCTCAGAGGAGTGGAAAAATTGAAAGATAGACTGGAACTCAGATTCCGGCACACACTTCCTAATTATTTGATCTGCCCTACGTCTCCACAGATGTAGATCATCCCAAAGATAGTATTTAGCATCACTTCTCAATTTATCATTTTGATGCTTTGAAAATTGTGGGGGAAAGACGTGGGCGACCAAGTAATTAGCTATCGAGGCAAACCAAGGGGTGTTTTGGGATTGCTTGCAAGGTATCTAAGGGAAATGAACCATTGATAGGAGTGGGATCCGGAGTTAAATGTTCAAGCCAACTCAAATGGTCCGCTATTAAATTTTGGGACCCACTTCTATCTTTGATCTCCAAGTCAAATTCTTGCAAAAATAATATCCACCTAATGAGCCTAGGCATTGACTCCTTCTTTTTTAGCAAATATTTCAAAGCGGCATGGTCCGAATACACCACCACTTTAGAGCCTAGCAAATAAGGTCGAAACTTGTCTAGAGCAAAAACAATGGCTAAAAGCTCTTTTTCGGTGGTGGTGTAATTCGACTGAGCCGAATCCAAATTTTTTATGTATATGCTATAGTGTAAGGAACGTTACCATCGCGTTGTGCTAGCGTGGCACCTACGGCATAATTCGAGGCGTCGCACATGATCTCAAAAGGTTGATTCCAGTTTGGGCCTCGCACAATAGGGGCGGTGGTTAACGCTTCCTTCAACTTGTCAAAAGCCTTTTTGCAATCTTTATCAAAACAAAATTCCACGTCCTTTTGCAGTAGGCAGGAGAGAGGTATGGCGACCGTGCTAAAATCCTTGATGAACCGACGATAAAAGCTTGAATGACCAAGGAAGGAATGGATCTCCCTCACTGTTCATACCCTGGGTCGAGCTGTCCGACCCAGGATGTTCTACAGACAAAGCGACCGACCTCTTCAGGCTAGGACAACCCGACCTCTTCTTAAAGAGCTCGGCCAAGTCACAAGAAAGCCCAATAAAAGGGCCCAACCAGAGAAATACGACCTGAATCCAAGGGCGGCCCAAGCCTATGGAGATAAAGGCGGTTCCCTTAAAGATAAGATGACCTCGCTCGAAGATAAAGATAAGATAAGATAACTAACTTATCTTATCTAAGAAGGTCACTCTACGCCATTATAAATACACTGGAGCACCCAGGTATAAACTCATACTCTGATTCTACTCAATACCTGCTTAATACCCTTGCTAACTTAAGCATCGGAGTTCCTTGTAGGTACCCCCTACCCTCTGGGGATGAAGTATCAGCAGCACCACCAAGCCCAACAGGTTGGACACGACAGATCCGGCCGCTAGATCCAACAGGTCGGACACGACAGCTCTGGCCACCAACTCTAAATAGGTCAGACACAATAGCTCCGACCAGTACAGAAGATCTCATCCAAGATCGACCTTTAGTTTTAGGTAACCCTCAAAACATTGGCGCCGTTGGCGGGGAACCTGGAAGTCATCCCATTACCATGGTGGAAGACCATGACAACGATCACTCTTCAGATCTAGAAGAAAGAATGCCGCACAAAAATGTGGACACTACACCAAAGGATACTCCTCAAGTCAATGATAAAAACTCCCCAAAAGAGGGAGCCCTGGAGGTAATCCAAAAAGGATCTACAAAGAGAAATAAGACGACGCCAAGAATTAGAGAACAAACTCCTAAAACTTGAGGCTGATGTCAAGTCTAAAGCCAGCCATCCCACCCCCGAAGATAGCACCCGCAAGGAATAAGATCCATTCACCAGGGAGATCATGAAAACAAGAATCCCAAAAGACTTCAAACTCCCAAACATGACCTTGTACGACGGCACAACGGATCCCAGCCATCATCTCAGCAACTTCAGAAGCAGAATGTACCTCACCAATGCCTCAGATGCAGTTCGTTGCAAAGCCTTTCCAACCACTTTAACAAAAACAGCAATTAGATGGTTCGACAACCTCCCTCCTAGGTCCATCTCAAATTTTGACGACTTGGCTAACAAATTCCTGGCCAGATTCTCCATCCAAATAGACAAAGCAAAACATACTCCGAGCTTACTAGGAATCAGACAAGGGGATTGGGAAACCCTGCGAAACTACATGGAGAGATTCAACAAAACATGCATGGATATACAAAACCTTCCAACAGAAGCTACCATCATGGGTCTCATTAACGGTCTGCGAGAAGGGCCTTTCAGTCAATCCATATCAAAGAAGTATCCCACATCTCTGAACGAGGTGCAGGAGCGAGCAGAAAAGTACATCAACATGGAGGAAAACTCCCGATTAGGAGAGACTTCAAAACTAGGGTTTACCCCTCGGGATAAAGACAAAGATTCCAGGAAAAAGGAAGATCGACATGGAGAAAAAATCAAAAAGTACCACAATTACACCCCTCTTCGGGTGTCTCTTGTGGATGTCTACAGAGAAGTTTGCAACACAGAAAAAATACCACCAGCTCGACCACTCAAAGGCAAAAAAGGAGGAGGAAACTGGGCTGAATACTGTGAATATCATCGGATCTGCAGACACTCCACCAATGAGTATTTTGATTTAAAACATGTCATAGAAAAGCTCATACGAGAAGGAAGGTTAGATCGATACCTGGCCACCCATGAAGATGAACAAAGGAAAAGAAGAAGAGTAGAAGATGTCGGACCTACTATGCGATCATCCCGAACACCAGAAAGACACGTCCACATGATACACGGCAGATTCGCTGGAGGAGGAATCTCCAAGTCATCCCGCAAAAGACATCTCAAAGACATATATCACGTCGCGGAAAGGAAGGAAGCACTCGACATCCCGGCGATCACTTTTACCAAAGAAGACGCATCTGGCATCACATCAGGACATGACGATTCCATGGTCATCACAATCATACTGGTAAACACAAATTTCCATCGCACACTGATAGACCAGGGGAGCTCTACCAATATCTTATTCAAAACCGCCTTCGACAAACTCGGCTTGGAAGAAAAGGAACTCAGAGCATATCCGGACAGCCTGTTCGAATTAGGAGATACCCCAGTTCAACCAATGGGATACATTCCGCTCCACACAACTTTTGGAAAGGAAAGTCAGTCAAGAACACTCAAAATAGACTACATCATCATTGACGTAAGCTCAGCCTATAATGCTCTAATAGGTCGGACAACGTTAAATCAACTCGGCACAATAGTCTCGACTCTGCATCTATGCATGAAATTCCCAACCGCAAAAGGAATAGCCACAGTAAAGGCAGACCAGAAAATGGCGCGCCGCTGTTACAACAAAAGTCTAAACCTCAGAGGTAGAGGTGAAGAATTCCATACAATCAAGCTTGGTGGAGCTCGGAGGCGGGAGGAGCTTCGCCCACAACCTGAAGGAGAAATAGAGAAAATCTAGATCAGAAACACCCTGGACCAAATAACCAACATCGGCACACTCCTAAAAGGGGACATAAGAGAATCACTCATACAGTTCCTACGTGATATTGCCGACCTCTTTGCGTGGAAGGCCTCAGACATGCCAGGTATAGATCCCAAACTAATGTGCCAAAAGCTAGCAGTCTACCCAGGATCTCGGCCGGTACAACAAAGGCACAGAAAGATAGGACCAGAACGCCCTCAAGCGGTGGAAGAATAGGTACGAGCTTTACTGGAGGCAGGTTTCATAAGAGAAGTCAAATACCCGCTATGGCTTGCTAATGTCGTTTTGGTAAAAAAGTCAAATGGGAAGTGGAGAATGTGCACCGACTATACCGATCTCAACAAAGCTTAGCCAAAAGATCCTTATCCGCTCCCAAACATCGACGCAGTGGTAGATGCCTCCTCCGGATACAAATACCTCTCCTTTATGGATGCATACTCGGGATATAACCAAATCCCAATGTACACACCCGACCAAGAAAAAACCTCTTTCTTAACCCCAAAGGCAAATTACCGTTACATTGTTATGCCTTTCAGTCTCAAAAATGCAGGATCCACTTACCAAAGATTAATAAACAAAGTTTTTTCGGATCACATCGGAAAAATCATGGAGGTCTATGTAGACGACATGCTAGTGAAGACAAAAAATGAAGAGATGTTACTATCCGACCTGACACAAGTATTCGACACCATCAGACGACACGGCATGCGATTCAATCCCACAGAATGTACCTTCGTAGTAGAAGCCGGTAAATTCTTGGGTTTTATAATCACACAGAGAGGAATCGAAGCAAACCCGGACAAGTGCAGGGCCGTACTCGACATGAAAAGCCCGACTTGTATCAAAGAGGTGCAACAACTCAACGGGCGGCTAGCAGCCTTGTCCAGATTCCTGGCGGGATATGCAATAAGATCTCTCCCCTTCTACGCCACTCTAAGGAAGGGAAAGGAATTTGAATAGACAGTCGAATGCGAGCAAGCTTTCCAAGACTTTAAAAAGTTTCTGGGACAACCACCTATATTAAGTCGGCCTCGGAAGGGGGAACCGCTCATCTTGTACCTCGCAGTGGGAAATCGGGCAATAGCTTCAGCACTGGTCCGAGAGGACAACAGCGGACAACAACCCATATACTTTATCAGCAAAGCATTACAAGGATCTGAGCTAAACTACCAGAAAATAGAAAATTTTGCTTACGCTCTCATAATAACATCTCGCCGACTTCGCCCATATTTCCAGTCTGACACCATTAAAGTTCGAACTACCCAGCCCATAAAAGGGATCTTACAGAAAACAGACTTGGCAGGAAGAATCTTGCAATGGGCAGTCGAGCTGTCCGAATTCGACCTTCAATAGGAAGCTCAGACGGCAATCAAATCTCAATACCTGGCCGACTTCATTGCGGAATTTATGGACACACCGGAAGTCCCCACGGAATGGAATCTATACGTGGACAGATCCTCAAATAAAATAGGAAGTGGTGCAAGCGTAATAATGGAAAGCGACCAAGGGACCCAGATCGAACTCTCCCTCAAATTTGGGTTCCCCGCCTCGAATAATCAAGCGAAATATGAGGCACTACTAGCAGGTTTGAAGATGGCTAGGGAGGTCAGAGCTCAAAAACTTATCATCTTCAGCGATTCACAGGTAGTCACTTCACAAATAACAGGCAGCTACCAAGCCAAGGATCCCACTATGAAAAAGTACCTGGACAAAACCAGGGAACAGCTCGGACAACTCAGAGAATATGAGATTCAACACATACCCCGAGAATAGAATGCCCGGGCCAATGCACTCTCAAAACTAGCCAGCACCAAACCAGGAGGTAACAATAGAAGCCTTATCCAAGAAATTCTACAGAAGCCATCAATCTAAGAAGAAGAAAAGGTCCTAGCCATAACAGGTCGCGATCAGGGATGGATGACTCCCATAATTAATTACCTCACAACGGAGGCCCTCCCTACAGATGAGAAAGAGGCAAAGAAGTTAAAACAGGAAGCACAATCCTATACCATCATAAATAACACTTTATACAAAAGAGGGATTTCAACACCATTGCTAAAATACGTGCCGACTTACAATACTAAGGACATCTTAGAAGAAGTACACAGTAGCATTTGTGGCAATCACCTCGGAGCACAATCACTCGCCAAAAAAGTGCTACGGGCCGGATTCTATTGGCCAACCCTACAAATAGAAGCCATAGACTTTGTAAGGACATGTTCGCCATGTCAGAAGCATGCCAACTTCCACACCGCTCTACCCGAGGAACTCATCAGCGTAACCTCACCGTGGCCATTCGCAAAATGGGGACTCGATCTCCTCGGACCCTTTCCCCAAGGATCCGGACAGGTTAAATTCCTCATAGTAGGAATAGACTACTTCACAAAATGAATCGAGGTAGAACCCCTAGCCAATGCCACAGCTCAAAGAAGTCGAAAATTCCTGTATCGAAATATCGTCACAAGGTTCGGAGTTCCATACTCCATCACTACAGACAATGGTACCCAGTTCACAGACGCAGGCTTCAAAAAACTAGCGGCCGACCTGAATATAAAATAACAATTCACCTCTATTGAGCATCCCCAAGCCAATGGGCAAGCCAAAGCTGCCAACAAAGTTATATTAGCAGGGATAAAACGGAGATTACAGGATGCAAAGGGAGCCTGGGCTGAGGAGCTCCTACAAGTCCTATGGCCATATCGAACGACCCCACATTCCACAACAAGGGAATCACCTTTCCGATTAGCTTACGGAATGGAGGCTATGATCCCGGTAGAGGTTGAAGAAAGATCCCCTAGAGTGATCTACTATAGTGAAAAAGCTAATCCCCAACTTCAAAGGGAAGAACTCAAATTACTCCTAGAAGTCCGAGAAAGAGCTCGGATAAGGAAAGAAGAATTGAAACGACAAATGGCTTCCAGATACAATCAAAAAGTAATACGGCGGTCCTTCATGAAGAATGACCTCATTCTAATCCGAAATGACATTGGAACCACTCGACCTGGAGATGGAAAGCTGGCTGCAAATTGGAAAGGACCCTACCGGGTCATAAAAGTGCTAGGGAAGGGCTACTACAGGCTTTCCGAACTCGATGGACGAGAGCTGCCAAGGTCATGGCACGCCTGCAAACTTAAGAAGGTACTATAGTTAGGGAGGATAAGGGACCTTGGGACAAGGCACACTCTTTTTCCTGAAAAGGTTTTTTAACGAGGTGCCAGGCCCAAGACCTACAAACTAACCCCCACGTGTATATATTTGCATTTCTCTTAATAAAAATTTTTCATATTTTCTACAAACGTTCAAGTCGTATTATTCTAAAAACAATCATCGCCCGATTATAAAGCTACAGATCGACAGAAAGTGAAAACCAAATTCACTGTGCGATCACGATAAAAACGAGGGTTAAAACCCAAAATTCTACAAAATCGGCAAAGATGAAAATAGAATAATACAAGAAGCTATAGAAAGTGATCCATAGAAAGGACCTGACGAGGTATTAATAAAATGGATTGCTATAAAATAGCTTAAAGGCTGGCCGACACCTAAAGTCGGCCAGCCCCAACAATCCAAGTTATAAGTAAAGCCCTGGAAAGAGGTCTGGCCAACCCTATGAAAGAGGATTACTATAACTTCGAATAGCCCGACGTGACGAAGTCGGACTCCTACAAAAGGTTACAAAAAGATAATCCCTGAAAGAGACATGAACAAGGTCCAAGAAAGAGGATTATCAAGTAACTCGACAGAGCCCGACGTGACAAAGTCGGCCCGAAAAGATAAAGTTACGAAGATAATCCCTGAAAGAGACCTGAACAAGGTCCAAGAAAGAGGATTATCAAGTAACTCGACAAGGCCCGACATAACAAAGTTGGCCTGGGCAGATAAAAGCTACAAAGATAAATCCCTGAAAGAGATCTGAATGGGGTCCAAAAAGAGGATTATCAAGTAACTCGACCAAAAGTCCGACATGACAAAGTCAGCCCAAGACACAAAACAACAAAGGTAATCCCTGAAAGAAAGGGCTTATTACGATCGATGAGAGCAACGTCAGGCCAAAGGATCAAGTTAATCATGTCAGATAGGAACTTACGAACGGGCCAAGACAAGTGCAAACAGACATAATATAGAAACTACCGAGTTACGACAATAAACTCCAGAAGCCATCAAAGACCAGCCCTGGAAGTCCGATAAATACTTTGTTTTTCAAAATTAAAGTTGCTAAACGAGCAACCCTAGAAAGTGTCAACAGTCAAACAAAACACCATTTACAAAAAGTTCAAACGCCCACAGACCGGGCTATGCACAAATTTATCAAGAATAATCAAAGAGAGTCCAAAGGCTTCCCAGTAGTAATATCAATAGGAGGTGAAGGAGGACGAGTCTGGAGAGGCACTACATCCACTGTCCCGTCGCCTCAATTCAAGATCTGACAATCAGAATCTGGCTCAACTACGGTCAAGGGGGCTGAAAGAACCGGCATGGTAGAAGCTTTCAGAGGAGGCACTGGAGGTGGCTCAACATCATCATCGGGATCAACTGGGACAATCTTGCCATCCTTTACTACGTTATCAAGACTAACGAGAGTCAAATCAGCATCAGGGGCAACAATCCGGAACTGCTCCATCAGATTCTCACAGGTGGCAGTCACGCTGCCCACAAGGTGACCATGGAGCTCGGCATAATCAGCCCGAGCAGTTTCCAAGTCATCACAGAGATGCACCAACTCCCTATAAGTCGAAACATAGCTATCTTTGTGCTTCAGTGCCATGTCCTTAGCCAACTTCAAAAAAGCAGCCAAGGCAATAGAGCTGGCCTTCTCACCTTCTAGTTCCTTCTCTACCTTCGCCAACTTCACCTCCAACTCATCCTTCAGACCCTTAATCCGATCAAATTTTGATTTAGCCTCCTCCATGAAGGATTTTATGGCATGAATCGGGATCCCCTGAACAGTTGGGAAAATAGCCGCACCCATATGTGCCATTTTCACACTACTTTTGGTGATAAAATCCAGATGCTGAAGAAGAGACACATCATCCATGGAGAGCCAACCATAGGGGGCAATTTGCTGGTCAACAAACTCGACAGCATCAAAATCTGGGGCATCCAAGTTAAAGGGCTCAAATGTTTTTTGCTTTTTTAAGGGAGGAGCACCAGAAGCAGCAACAGAAGTTTGTGGGGGATCTGCTAGTCGAACCCGAGGAGTAGGAATCACCCTCCTTAGCCCAGGGAAACTCGGCCAGGGCGGCTTCAGGATGGTTTAAGAAGACCCCTCCCCAACCGCCCTGACCGAGATATTCTGTGCAGCGGCTACCTTCCTAGCCTTTTTCAAAGCCTTCATGGAGTCATTGTTCTTCAACATTTCTGAAAAACAGGAAAGACAGAATCAACAAATGAAGTCATGGAGCACAGGGAAAGATAAAATAAACTAAAAACATGTCAGTCAGTACTCAACACATTTCGGACTAAAGATGGGTCCCCCAGAAATTTCTTAGTATCCAGATTCGGGGGCTCCCACCAAATATCCTCTAACACACTCACAAAGGCCTGTTCGATCTGGTCTAACATCTCCCAAGTATACCGGGACACCATGACATTCCTTTGCCACTCAAGAGGAAAAGCGGGTTCATCATTTTCATCAAGAAAAAAGGGGTGAACACCCTCAACAGCTCGAACTTTAAAGAAATAGTTTTTGAAGTCCTTAAAAGACTCGTCATACATGGCAAAAACTTTGTGCCCCTGAGCATATCTAAAGGAAACCCAAGAAGCTTTCTTTTTTGAAGAGGCCCCAAGCTTGGCCGAAACAAACAAATAGAGGAAAAGAGTTAGAGAAGGCTTGATACCTAACTCTTGACACAGCAGCTGAAAAATCTATAAAACCCCACGAATTGGGATGAAGCTGGGATGGAGCAACGTTACATAACCACAACAAGTCGGTCTCAAAGGCAGAAAAAGGAAAAGTAACGTTCAACTGACTAAAGAAATACTCGTAAGCATAGAAGAAAGGACGCTCTCCCTCGAGTGAAGTGGGAAAACAAACTCTCTTGTCAGAACCAGGCACTACAAGCTCATAATCCCTCTCCTGGGCATCACTACCATAAACCCTTAGATGCTTTCGTAGCTCTATACAAAAATCTGAGTCCACCACAGAAATACATAGAAGAACCATAGAATCCACCCAATCAGCCATGCCCTCAGGGACTTGGGAAGACGTCTCAACAAGATTTTTGCGAGAAGCCATGAGGCCAACTAGTCCTACAATAAGAAAAGAATATTGGATTACTAAAACACATCTCGGACAACAGCAAAACAACTCGGCTACACAATCAAGCACGGTATGAGGAACAAAAGGAGACCCAGGACCTACACGAAAGAACCAGGGGCGTCCTTTGGAGGCAACCACAGAACAAGAACTCAAAGGACCTACAAGTTCACACCCCAGCAACGACCCTTCATTCTTAACCAGAAACCATCAAGAAATCATCATCTCCGCCAAAAGGAAAAACTATCGACAAAACAAAGCCACCAAAGGGGCAACCCTTTTTCAAAACGCAGCAACTTGCAAAACCCTAAAGGCACTAAACCACCAGGAAATCCAGCCGAAAGCATACAGAAAGGCGAAAAGAAAATCAGAAACATACATCATAGCGACAGTCGAGTATAGTGGTACAAAAAGATTCAAGCTTTCCAACAACAACTCAGGCAAAATCAAAACTTTATTGAAGAATCACATTCCAAAGTAAAAACAGAAACGAAGAAAAGGTTCAATCTTTCCAAGCATACAAAATCAAGGCGTCATCAAAAGGATCAAAAGCAAAAGCAGCAGAAATAAAAAAGGTGAGGAAGAAAGCAAAACCAACCTTTGAAAAGTGAGTAGCAGAGAATCGATCACAAAGCAGAAGCACCAAGCAAAGGCCAAAGCTTCACAGAGAGACGAGAAGTGCAGAACAGGAAACGGCAAAAGAAAAGGGAAGTTACAGGGAAAGGAAAACCGTCTCTTGAATACAAAAATTTGAAAAGAGAAAATCAAGAGAAATGGAACAAATTAATGGGGGCATTAAAAACCCTCGCACATTCCCAAGGAAAATGCTAAAAGACAAAAGCGCGCGCTTTCAGAAGAAACAGAACAAAAACGTTCCGCGTTCAAGAAAGAGCTCTACGGAAGATAAAGCGACAAAATGCTTGAGTTCAGCTTTACCCGAGAAGGCTTGAAGTCCTAAAACCAAGACTCGACCGCCAAATAAAAGACCAAGCTCGAGCAGGGGCACTGTTCATACCCTGGGTCGAGCTGTTCGACCCGGGATGTTCTACAGACAAAGCGACCGACCTCTTCAGGCTAGAACAACCCGTCCTCTTCTTAAAGAGCTCGGCCAAGTCACAGGAAAGCCCAATAAAAGGGCCCAAGCAGAGGAACACGACCCGAATCCAAGGGCGGCCCAAGCCTATAGAGATAAAGGCGGTTCCCTTAAAGATAAGATGACCTCGCTCAAAGATAAAGATAAGATAAGATAACTAACTTATCTTTTCTAAGAAAGTCACTCTACGCCATTATAAATACACTGGAGCACCCAGGTATAAACTCATACTCTGATTTTACTCAATACCTGCTTAATACCCTTGCTAACTTAAGCATCGAAGTTCCTTGTAGGTACCCTCCACCCTCCGGGGACGAAGGATCAGCAGCACTGCCAAGCCCAATAGGTCGGACACGACAGCTCCGGCCGCCAGATCCAACAGGTCAGACATGACAGCTCCGGCCACCAGCTCTAAACAGGTCAGACACAACAGCTCCGACTAGTACAGAAGATCTCATCCGAGATCGACCTTCTGTTTCAGGTAACCCTCGGAACACTCACCGAGGAGGGGTAAGGTAAACTTAAAATAACATCGATCTTAGCCGGGTCGACGGAGATTCTATCTTTAGAAACAATATGACCCGATATTATACCTTGCTTCACCATTAAGTGGCAGTTTTCAAAATTCAAGACAAGATTAGTATTGGTGCATCACTCTAGTACCCTTGCTAATTTCCCTAAACAAGCATAAAAGGAGCAACCATACACACTGAAATCATCCATAAAGACTTCCATGCAATCTTTCAAAAGATCCGAGAAAATACTTGTCATGCACCTTTGAAACGTTGTCAGTGCGTTGCATAAGCGAAACGACATTCTCTTAAATGTAAACGTTCCAAAGGGACAAGTAAAAGTAGTTTTCTCCTGATCCTCAGGAGCTATGTGAATCTGGAAGTACCCTGTGTATCCATCTAAAAAATAGTAATGGGATTTACCTGTCAAGCAATCCAACATTTGGTCAATGAACGGCAACGGATAATGGTCCTTCCGCATTGCTTGATTCAGCCAGCGGTAATCAATACACAGTCGCCAAGTATTCTGGACTCGGGTGGCCATAAGCTCTCCACTCTTCGTCTTCACCATTGTTACTCCGGACTTCTTCTGCACTACTTGGACTGGACTTACCCATTCACTATCTGAAATAGGGTAAATAATGTCCACTTCCAAGAGTCGAGTTACTTCCTTCTTGAATACATCAAGGATTGTGGGATTTAGCCATCTTTGCGGTTGTCAGACCAGCTTGGTGCCTGATGAGCGGATAATTTATACGCTTTTTGGCATTGTTTTTAGTATGTTTTTAGTATGTTTTAGTTAGTTTTTATTATATTTTTATTAGTTTTATTTAAAATTCACTTTTCTGGGATTTACTATGAGTTTGTGTGTTTTTCTATGATTTCAGGTATTTTCTGGCTGAAATTGAGGGACCTGAGCAAAAATCTGATTCAGAGGCTGAAAAGGACTGCAGATGCTATTGGATTCTGACCTCCCTGCACTCGAAGTGGCTTTTCTGGAGCTACAAATTTCTAATTGGCTCGCTCTCAATTGCATTGGAAAGAAGACATTCTGGGCTTTCCAGCAATATATAATAGTCCATACTTTGTCCGAGATTTGATGGCCCAAACCGGCGTTTCAAATCAGCTCAAGACTGCCCGGCGTTAAACGCCGGAACTGGCACAAAAATGGGAGTTAAACGCCCAAACTGGCACAAAAACTGGCGTTTGACTCCAAGAAAAGTCTCTACACATAGAAGCTTCAATGCTCAGCCCAAACACACACCAAGTGGGCCCAGAAGTGGATTTATACGTCATTTACTCATTTCTGTAAACCCTAGGCTACTAGTTCTCTATAAATAGGATCTTTTACTATTGTATTTTCATCTTGGTTCTGCTGGTTCCCTCTCTGGGGCCGAAGCCAATGATCACCATTATCACTTATGTATTTTCATCAGTGGAGTTTCTACACACCATAGATTAAGGTGTGGAGCTCTGCTGTACCTCGAGTATTAATGCAATTACTATTGTTCTTCTATTCAATTCAGCTTATTCTTGTTCTAAGATATCACTTGTTCCTCAACTTGATGAATGTAATGATCCATGACACTCATCATCATTCTCACCTATGAACGTGTGCCTGACAATCACCTCTGTTCTACCTTAGATTGAGTGGATATCTCTTGGATTCCTTAATCAGAATCTTTGTGGTATAAGCTAGAATTGATGGCGGCATTCTTGAGAATCTGGAAGTTCTAAACCTTGTCTGTGGTATTCTGAGTAGGATTCAAGGATTGAATGACTGTGATGAGCTTCAAAATTGTGATTGTGGGGTGTTAGTGACAGACGCAAAAGAATCACTGGATTCTATTCCGACCTAATCAAGAACCGACAGATGAATATCCGTGCTGTGACAGAGCGCGTTGAACATTTTCACTGAGAGGACGGGACTGTAGCCATTGACAATAGTGATGCCCAACATATAGCTTGCCATGGAAAGGAGTAAGAAGGATTGGATGAAGACAGTAGGAAAGCAGAGAAACGGAAGGGACAAAGCATCTCCATACGCTTATCTGAAATTCTCACAAATGAATTGCATAAGTATCTCTATCTTTACTTTATGTTTTATTTATCTTTTAATCATTAATCCTCCATAACAATTTGAATCCTCCTGACTAAGATTTACAAGATGACCATAGCTTGCTTCATACTAACAATCTCCGTGGGATCGACACTTACTCGCGTAAGGTTTATTACTTGGACGACCCAGTGCACTTGCTGGTTAGTTGCGCAAAGTTGTGATAAAGAATTGAGATTGCAATTGAGCGTACTATGTTGATGGCGCCATTGATGATCACAATTTCGTGCACCAAGTTTTTGGCGCCGTTGCCGGGGATTGTTTGAGTTTGGACAACTGACGGTTCATCTTGTTGCTTAGATTAGGTATTTTTTTTTTTTCATTCATGTGTCTTCATTGATCTTCAAGTTGTTCTTGATGATTTCCTTGCTCTGATCTTTAAATTCTCTTGTTTTATGTGTTTTGTTGTTTCTCATATGCATTCTCAATTTGTTAGTGTCAGTAGTATACAAACTTCTAAGTTTGGTGTCTTGCATGCATTGTTTATTTGATGTTAGTTTCATTTTGATTATTCCTCATCATTAAAAATTCAATTTTTTTTAATTTGTGTCTTTTCAAGTCAATAATATAGAGAATTGAAGATTCAGAACATAAAGCAGAGGAATTACACAGAAAAAGCTGGGCGTTCAAAACGCCCAGTGAGGAAGGAAAACTAGCGTTTAAACGCTAGCCAGGGTACCTGGCTGGGCGTTTAACGCCCAAAAGGGTAGAGTTTTGGGCGTTAAACGCCAGAATGGATACCATTCTAGGCGTTTAACGCCAGGATGGCACAAGAGGGAAGATTCTATTTTTAATTCAATTCTTTTCAAGTTTTCATAATTTTTCAAAATCAAATCTATTCCAACTCATATCTTTTCAATCATATCTTTTCAAAATCAATTTCTTTCCATTTTCAAAAATACTTGCTAACAATTAATGATTTGATTCAACATTTCAAGTATGTTGCCTTTTCTGTTGGGAAAGGTTTAATGTCTGAATCATATCTTTTAAATTTCTTGTTAGCCAAGTCATTAATATATCTTTTCTTGTTAGCCAAGTCATTAATTTTAAAAAATCAAATCTTTTTAAATTATTTTTCAATCATATCTTTTCAATAATATCTTTTTAAAATCATAACTTTTCAATCATATCTTCTTAATCACATCTTTTTCAAAATAGTTTTCAATCATATCTTCTTGATTTCTAATTTCAAAATCTTTTTCAAAAATCACTTAATTTCTTTCCCAATCTTAGTTTTCCAAAATCAATTACCATAAATTCACTTTAATTTTCGAAAATTTATTTCCCTCTTCTCACATCCTTCTATTTATGGACTAACACTCCTCCTCAATGCACAATTCGAACTCTATCTCTCTTGATAAGTTTGAATTCTTCTACCTTCCCCTTCTATTCTTCTTTTCCTCTAACACCTCAAGGAATCTCTATACTGTGACATAGAGGATTCCATATTTTCTTGTTCTCTTCTCTTTCATATGAGCAGGAACAAAGACAAAGGCACTCTTGTTAAGGCTGACCCTGAACTTGAAAGGACCTTGAAGCGAAAGCTAAGAGAAGCTAAACCACTACCCTCTGTAGAGGACCTAACAGAAATCTTCAAACAAGTAGAAGACATGGCAGCCGAAAACAACAACAATGTTAACAATGCAAGGAAGGTGCTAGGTGAGTTTACTGCACCTACTCCCAACTTCTATGGGAAAAGCATCTCTATCCCTGCCATTGGAGCAAACAACTTTAAGCTTAAGCCTCAATTAGTTTCTCTAATGCAACAGAATTGCAAGTTCTATGGACTTCCATTGGAAGATCCTCATCAGTTTTTAGCTGAATTCTTACAAATCTGTGACACTGTTAAGACCAATGGGGTTGACCCTGAAGTCTACAGACTTATGCTATTCCCTTTTGCTGTAAGAGACAGAGCTAGGATATGGTTGGACTCACAACCCAAAGAAAGCCTGAACTCTTGGGAAAAGCTAGTCAATACCTTCTTAAAGTCTGTCTGGAATGCAAGCTGCACCAGGCAGTACTAAGGACGCTTCATCTGAAGAAGAAGCTTATGATCCTGAGAACCCATCAATGGAAGAGGTGAATTACATGGGAGAACCCTATGGTAACACCTATAATCCTTCATAGAGAAATCATCCAAATCTCTCATGGAAGGATCAACAGAAACCTCAACAAGGTTTCAACAACAATAATGGTGGAAGAAACATGTTTAGCGATGGCAAGCCTTTTCCATCATCTTCTTAGCAACAGA
Source organism: Arachis duranensis (assembly GCF_000817695.3). Lineage (NCBI taxonomy): Eukaryota > Viridiplantae > Streptophyta > Magnoliopsida > Fabales > Fabaceae > Arachis > Arachis duranensis. The sequence goes on from NW_026264911.1 coordinate 307,701, forward strand.
CAGAGAATTCTAAGCAGAGCCACTCTGACTTAGCAACCATGGTCTCTGATCTAATCAAAACCACTCAAAGTTTCATGACTGAAACAAGCTCTTCCATTAGAAACTTGGAGGCACAAGTGGGTCAGCTGAGTAAGAAAGTTACTGAACTCCCTCCTAGTACTCTTCCAAGCAATACAGAAGAAAATCCAAAAGGAGAGTGTAAGGCCATCAACGTGGCCGAATTTGGAGAGGAGGAAGAGGCAGTGATCGCCACTGAGGAAGACCTCAATGGACGTCCACTGGCCTCCAATGAGTTTCCTAATGAGGAATCATGGGAATCTGAGGCTCACACTGAGACCATAGAGGTTCCATTGGATTTACTTCTACCATTCATGAGCTCTGATGAGTATTCTTCCTCTAAAGAGGACGAAGATGTCACTGAAGAGCAAGTTGCTAAGTACCTTGAAGCAATCATGAAGCTAAATGACAAGTTATTTGGTAATGAGACTTGGGAGGATGAACCCCCTTTGCTCACCAAAGAACTGGATGACTTGACTAGGCAGAGATTACCTCAAAAGAGGCAGGATCCTGGGAAGTTCTCAATACCTTGTACCATAGGCACCATGACCTTTAAGAAGGCTCTGTGTGACCTAGGGTCAAGCATAAACCTCATGCCTCTCTCTGTAATGGAGAAGCTAGGGATCTTTGAGGTGCAAGCTGCAAGAATCTCATTAGAGATGGCAGACAATTCAAGAAAATAAGCTTATGGACTTGTAGAGGATGTTCTGGTAAAAATTGAAGACCATTACATCCCTGCTGATTTCATAGTCCTAGAAATTGGGAAGTGCATGGATGAATCCATCATCCTTGGCAGACCCTTCCTAGCCACAGCAAAGGCTGTGATTGATGTTGACAGAGGAGAATTGATCATTCAAGTGAATGAAGAATCCCTTGCGTTTAAGGCTCAAGGATATCCCTCTGTAACCATGAAGAGGAAGCATGAAGAGCTTCTCTCAAAACAGAGTCAAATAGAGCCCCCACAGTCAAACTCTAAGTTTGGTGTTGGGAGGCCACAACCAAATTCTAAGTTTGGTGTTGAACCCCCACATTCAAACTCTAAGTTTGGTGTTGGGAGGTTCTGACATTGCTCTGAGTATCTGTAAGGCTCCATGAGAGCCCACTGTCAAGCTACTGACATTAAAGAAGCGCTTGTTGGGAGGCAACCTAATGTTATATTTATCTATTTTCCATTGTTATTTTATGTTTTCTATAGGTTGATGATCATGGGAAGTCACAAAATCAATTGAAAAAGCAAAAACAGAAAGAAAATCAGCACACCCTGGAGGAAAATTTGTTGGCGTTTAAACGCCAATGAAGATAGCAAAATGGGCGTTTAACGCCCAGTCTGGCATCATTCTGGGCGTTTAACGCCAGAATGGGGCACCAGACTGGCGTTTAACGTCAGGAATGGGCAAGAAGCTGGCGTTAAACGCCAGAAATGGGCACCAGCCCGGCGTTTAACGCCAGGATTGGCAGAAGGAGCATTTTTGCTCGCCACTTGGTGCAGGGATGAATTATCCTTGACACCTCAGGATCTGTGGATCCCACAAGATCCCCACATACCCACCACTCTCTCTCTTCTTCACCCATTCACCAATCACCTCAATACCTCTTCCCCAAAAACCCCTCACCTATCAAGTCCCACCATTCTCTTCACAACTCAAATCCATCTTTCATAAAAACGCCACCCACCTCACCATCTAAATTTAAACCACTTTCCCTCCCAAACCCACTCATAATGGCTGAACCCTACCCTTCTCTCCACCCCTATATAAACCATTCTTCACTCCTTCATTTTCACACAACCTAAACACTACTTCTCCCCCTTGGCCGAACCACAAAGGCCCCTCCATCTCCTCTTTTTCTTCTTCTTCTACTCTCTTCTTTCTTCTTTTTCTTGAGGACGAGCAAACCTTCTAAGTTTGGTGTGGTAAAAGCATTATTTTTTGTTTTTCCATAACCATTTATGGCATCTAAGGCCGGAGAAACCTCTAGAAAGAGGAAAGGGAAGGCGAAAGCTTCCACCTCCGAGTCATGGGAGATGGAGAGATTCATCTCAAGGGTGTATCAAGACCACTTCTATGAAGTTGTGGCCATGAAGAAGGTGATCCCCGAGGTCCCTTTCAAACTCAAAAAGAGTGAATATCCAAAGATCTGACATAAGATCCGAATAAGAGGTTGGGAAGTTCTTACCAACCTCATTCAACAAGTCGGAATCTTAATGGTTCAAGAGTTCTATGCCAATGCATGGATCACCAAGAACCATGATCAAAGTGCGAACCCGAACCCAAAGAATTGGCTTACAATGGTTCGGGGGAAATGCTTAGATTTTAGTCCGGAAAATGTAAGGTTAGCATTCAACTTGCCCATGATGCAAGGAGATGAACACCCTTACACTAGAAGGGTCAACTTTGATCAAAGGTTGGACCAAGTCCTCATAGACATTTGTGAAGAGGGCGCTCAATGGAAGAGAGATTCAAGATGGAAGCTGGTTCAACTGAGAAGGCATGACCTCAAGCCCGTGGCTAGGGGATGGTTAGAGTTTATCCAACGCTCAATCATTCCCACTAGCAACCGGTCTGAGGCTACTATAGACTGGGCTATCATGATTCATAGCATCATGATTGGAGAGGAAGTAGAAGTTCATGAGGTTATATCCCAAGAACTGTATAAGGTGGCGGACAAGTCCTCTACCTTGGCAAGGTTAGCCTTCCCTCATCTCATTTGTCACCTCTGTAATTCAGTTGGAATTAACATAGAGGGAGACATCCTCATTGATGAGGACAAGCCCATCACTAAGAAGAGGATGGAGCAAACAAGAGATCCCACTCATGGACATGAGGAAATTTCTCACCATGAAATCCCTGAGATGCCTCAAGGGATGCACTTTCCTCCACAAAACTATTGGGAGCAAATCAACACCTCCCTAGGAGATTTGAGTTCCAACATGGGACAACTAATGGTGGAGCACCAAGAACATTCCACCCTCCTCCATGAAATTAAAGAAGATCAAAGAATCATGAGAGATGAGCAACAAAGACAAGGAAGAGACATTGAGGAGCTCAAGCACTCCATAAGATCTTCAAGAGGAAGAACAAGCTGCCATCACTAAGGTGGACCCGTTCTTTAATCTCCTTGTTCTTTATTTTTCTGCTTTTTGAAATTTTTATGCTTATGCTTATGTTTGTGTCTTATGATCATTAGTGTCTTAGTGTCTATGCCTTAAAGTTATGAATGTCCTACGAATCCATCACCTTTCTTAAATGAAAACTATTTTTATTACAAAAGAACAAGAAGCACATGATTTCGAATTCATCCTTAAAACTAGCTTAATTATTTTGATGTGGTGACAATAGTTTTTTATTTTCTGAATGTATGCTTGAAGAGTGCATATGTCTTTTGAATTTGTTGTGTATGAATGTTAAAATTGTTGGCTCTTGAAAGAATGATGGAAAAGGAGAAATGTTACTGAGGATCTGAAAAATCATCAAATTGATTCTTGAAGCAAGAAAAAGCAGTGAATTCAAAAAAAAAAGAGAGAAGCAAGCAGAAAAAGCCAATAGCCCTTTAAACCAAAAGGCAAGGGTAATAAAAAGGATCCAAGGCTTTGAGTATCAGTGGATAGGAGGGCCTACAGGAATAATGTCCTGGCCTAAGCGGCTAAACCAAGTTGTCCCTAACCATGTGCTTGTGGCGTGAAGGTGTCAAGTGAAAACTTGAGACTGAGTGGTTAAAGTCATGATCCGAAGCAAAAAGAGTGTGCTTAAGAACCCTGGACACCTCTAATTGGGGACTCTAGCAAAGTTGAGTCACAATCTGAAAAAGGTTCACCTAGTTATGTGTCTGTGGCATGTATGTATCTGGTGGTAATACTGGAAAACAGAGTGCTTTGGGCCACGACCAAGACTCAATAATTAGCTCTATTCAAGAATCATCATACTTGACTAGGAGAATCAATAACACTATCCAGATTCTGAGTTCCTATAGAAGCCAATCATTCTGGACTTCAAAGGATAAAGTGAGATGCCAAAACTGTTCAGAGGCAAAAAGCTACTAGTCCCGTTCATCTAATTGGAGCTAAGTTTCATTGATAATTTAGAATCTATAGTATATTCTCTTCTTTTTATCCTATTTGATTTTCAGTTGCTTGGGAACAAGCAACAATTTAAGTTTGCTGTTGTGATGAGCGGATAATTTATACGCTTTTTGGCATTATTTTTAGTATGTTTTTAGTATGTTTTAGTTAGCTTTTATTATATTTTTATAAGTTTTTATTTAAAATTCACTTTTCTGGGCTTTACTATGAGTTTGTGTGTTTTTCTGTGATTTCAGGTATTTTCTGGCTGAAATTGAGGGACCTGAGCAAAAATCTGATTCAGAGGATGAAAAGGACTGCAGATGCTGTTGGATTCTGACCTCCCTGCACTCGAAGTGGATTTTCTGGAGCGACAAAGCCCAATTGGTGCGCTCTCAATTGCGTTGGAAAGTAGACATCCTGGGCTTTCCAGAAATATATAATAGTTCATACTTTGCCCGAGATTTGATGGCCCAAACCGGCGTTCCAAATCATCTCAAGACTGCCCGGCGTTAAACGCTGGAACTGGCACAAAAGCTGGCGTTTAACTCCAAGAAAAGTCTCTACACATAGAAGCTTCAATACTCAGCCCAAACACACACCAAGTGGGCCCGAAAGTGGATTTATACGTCATTTACTCATTTCTGTAAACCCTAGGCTACTAGTTCTCTATAAATAGGATCTTTTACTATTGTATTTTCATCTTGGTTCTGCTGGTTCCCTCTCTGGGGCCGAAGCGAATGATCACCATTATCACTTATGTATTTTCAACGGTGGAGTTTCTACACACCATAGATTAAGGTGTGGAGCTCTGCTGTACCTCGAGTATTAATGCAATTACTATTGTTCTTCTATTCAATTCAGCTTATTCTTGTTCTAAGATATCTCCCTCCGTTCTACCTTAGATTGAGTGGATATCTCTTGGATTCCTTAATCAGAATCTTCGTGGTATAAGCTAGAATTGATGGTGGCATTCTTGAGAATCCGGAAGGTCTAAACCTTGTCTGTGGTATTCTGAGTAGAATTCAAGGATTGAATGACTGTGATGAGCTTCAAACTCGCGATTGTGGGGCGTTAGTGACAGACGCAAAAGAATCACTGGATTCTATTCCGACATGATCGAGAACTGACAGATGAATAGACGTGCTATTACAGAGCGCGTTGAACATTTTCACTGAGAGGACGGGACTGTAGCCATTGACAACGGTGATGCCCAACATACAGCTTTCCATGGAAAGGAGTAAGAAGGATTGGATGAAGACAGTAGGAAAGTAGAGAAACAGAAGGGACAAAGCATCTCCATACGCTTATCTGAAATTCTCACAAATGAATTGCATAAGTATCTCTATCTTTACTTTATGTTTTATTTATCTTTTAATCATTAATCCTCCATAACCATTTGAATCCACCTGACTGAGATTTACAAGATGACCATAGCTTGCTTCATACCAACAATCTCCGTGGGATCGACCCTTACTCACGTAAGGTTTATTCCTTGGACGACCCAGTGCACTTGCTGGTTAGTTGTGTGAAGTTTTGATAAAGAATTGAGATTGCAATTGAGCGTACCATGTTGATGGCGCCATTGATGATCACAATTTCGTGCACCAGTGCCTTCTTCCAAGAAAATCCTATGGAGGCACACTTGAAGGCTTATCCCCATATTGTCACTTAGGCTCCATCCGATCGCCTTCTTATACTTCTGGATAACCTCAAGGAGTTGTTGCTCTTCTTGATCGGAGAGGTCGGCTGCCACTATCACCAAGAATCTATGTTCCTCATCACGGAACGCATATTTAACACCGGGTGGTAGTGGTTTCAAATCATTCCTTGCTTCTTGGCGAGGTAACTTATCCTCTTGGTTGTGGGGACTTCGTGTGGCACTTTCATCTTCTTCACCCTCAAGGCCCACCTCTTATGAACTTTCTTTATCACTTAGACCTCTTTGAAGCTCATGGGTGATACATACCTCAAGTTCCTCCGCTTTCCCATCTTCAATGAAATTCTAACCCCATCAATGGATTCCTCCCTCGGAAGAGTGGGTTGAGAGTGAATCTCATCAAGCGGCTCACTTCCTTCCGGGGTTATAGCATCAATGCTAGATATTGGAATTGATGGGTGTGACAAGGGTGGAGGAGCAAGGTTGTTAGGGGTAGAGTGAGAGGGAGCTAGTCGTGACAGAGCCTCGGCAAGAGTCGCCATGCAATTCTCTTGCTTCCTTTGAAATTCCCTCTGCTCTTGGATGAGGACTTGAAAGCTAAGCTCCCCATAAGGGGAGTTAATCGGGATAGGATGGTGGTGGAAACAAGGTTGTCCCAACTGTGGCGATAGGTAGGTGGGTGGAGAGAAAATTGGTGGTGGAAAAGGTAAAGGGGCTTGAGGATATGATGGTTGTGTCTCATGTTGAGGGCATGGAACATGAACATATCGAGGGACAAAATTATAATGAGGCCATGTTCCACGAGGTGTGAGAGGTTGATAGACACTAGATCATGGGGCCCTCGCAACGGTCCTTGTTGCCAAGAATTGATTGCTTGTGACCCTTCCTCGAGTTGACCTCCCATACCTTGTGGTGAGCCAACATTGGAATTGCTACCCCCTACAACATGATAACAACTAGACTCCAAGACAAAAGGATGATAATTCATGATGAATAGGAAAAATAAAGCGCAATGATATCAATAAAAGCAATAAACAAATGAGTATATATACTCTAACTATATCTATTTATCTAGGACTAGACAAACAAAAAGTGTTAGTTGCTATCAATACTAAGATAGAGGCGCCTCCTACCAATTAGTGCCAAGTAGCAAACCAAAAACCAAATATTCACACTATTCACATATTTACACAACCAAAATCATAGCACTGATTGCACTTAAAGTGAATTCCCCGGCAATGGCGCTAAAACTTTAATGGGTGATTGATGATATTGCCAATTGCTTGAGTTTGGATTTTTCACACTAAAAGAGGGTTAACGTTGCAAGCATAGACCAAACTCAACAGTCGGTCACCGATCAAATTGGAAATTCACAAGATGTATCACAACTCAAAATCAATTTAAAACCGAGAGTATTTGACTCCCGGGTCTTCTCCCAAGGAATCACTTGAGGGCAATGAGTGTGCAAATTCCGGTTGTAATGATCAAGGGGTTGTCAATGAAGAAATGAACATGTAAAACAATAAAAGAACATGCAAAATTATAATGATTGAACTAAAAAACAAATTAAAGAACCGACTATGTAATATAAACAAGTAAAGTATAAAAGAGATTAACATAGCAATGTATAAAAGATTGAAAGCATAAAAAGGGGTCTTGGCTTGGAGTGAGCTAAGGGTCCTTTCCTTGTTGGAACCACAACTATGACAATTATGATGGATTAGTCTCACTTGATCAATCCTCACATCGGAAGATAAGTTAAATGAGCATAAGTGTTCTTAACCCACAAATCCTAAATTGCTTGCTAATTGCTTTAGGAACAAATTAGCGTTAGTGGGAACAAGAACAATTAACAATCCAAGAATTAACACTAAATGTTGGACATTCTAACTCTAGGAACCCAATAGCTCACCTTCCCCAAGCCAAGAGACAAAAATTTAGCCTAAAACCATGTTTGACATTTTGTCAAACACTTGGTGGGCAAAAAGCTTAAACATGAAAAAAATGAGAAAAGACTTGAAACTAAAAGCAACAATTGATCTCAATCAACAAGAATAACATAAGAAATCATAGAACAAACATCAAACATTAAATTCATCAACAAGAGATTGAAATTGCAAAAGAGAAGTGAAATTGAACTATAACTTGAACTAGAAGAAAGAGTGATGACAATGTAACTATGAAGAGTGATAACAAGAGAATACTTACAATGAAATTAGCAAAATCCAAGATCAAAAATGGAAATGGCACTTGAATGTAAAATCCTAATCTAGTAGAGATGATGAAAAACTTAGAGAAAACTAAAACTAAAAACCTTCTACCACTACTCCTAAACTATACTAATGATATGCTATGTTATGTCCTTCATTCCCCCTCCAATATGAGCTAAGAGACTTCAGAAATGGACCTCAAAAGCCCTCAAATCGTGAGTCACATGCTTTTTTAATGAAGTCATGCACGGACACCTGTGCAGACGTACAGGTGTGTGCGTCTGCACACTTTGCGAAAATCCCATCCTGTGCGTACGCATAAGTACCTGTGCTCAAACACACTAGGCGATGCTTGCCTGGATGCGTGACCCATTCAAAATGATCCACGCACTCTGCTTGGGCTTCTGTGCGTACGCACAAGAGGTTGTGCGCACACACACGTCTCTGAACTCATCTCCTTTGATTCTTCATGTTTCCTCCACTTTGCATGCTCTTCTTCCATTTTTTCCAAACCATTCCCATATTATACACCTAAAATCACTCACAAATAAGATCAAGGCATCGAATGGAAGGCAAATGGAATAAAATATATCAAATTGGGCACAAAAGAGCATATTTTCATAATCAAGCACAATTGGGGAGGAAGGTTCAAAAGCATGCTATTCAAGGAAATAAGTACAAGTTTATGTCATGAAATCTGCTCAATTCTAACAAAAAATCATCATCAAATACGGATTCATCAGTACGCATGACGTGCGTAACGTACTGCAACTACAGAAAATGCTGGGGGCGATTTTGGGCTAAGTTTAGACCCAGTTTTCAGCCCAGAAACACATACTAGAGCCAGGGAACAGCAGAGACTCAACACATTATTCACATTCACTAGTTTTGATTTCAGTTTTGGATCTTAGAGAGATAATATCACTTCCTCTAGGGTTCTTCATATTCATAGATTCATAGATTTTCTAGTTATATACTTTTGGATTGGATATTGAGAAGAGTTACTACCTCCGTTAAAGTTTCTATCACTATAATTTGTTTTCTATTTCCTTACTCTTTTATTTCCCATTTACTTTGTTCAGAGTTACATATGGATACCTTCGATTTTTGAATTTATTAATGCAAGGATATTTTTCAACTTAATTTCATTATTTGTTGATTATTTTCAATTAATTTTAATTACCATGCCTTCTTTCTACTCCCTTTACATGCATGCGAAAATGGCATCCATGTCAATGGAGTAGGTTTTCAATTTGACTTTGGAGTTGATTAATAGGAGACCCTTGAGTTAGAATACTCAAGAGTTAACTTGTAATTGGAAGTTGTTGGCTGGCTCTCTAGTCACTAATGCTAATCCTTCCCAAGGGAGAGGATTAAGAATCAGAGTTGGCTCAATTACTTGACTTTCCTTTATTCAGTAAAGGTTAACTAAGTAAAAACAACAACCTCTTACTATTACTCTTGGAAAAATTCAATAAGGATAGAACTTCTGATCAATCTTCTGCTAGTCAAGGCTTTTTATTATATAAAAATCTTCCGTTAATTTCCATTGTTTTAATTTATAATCATTTATTTGTCCATTCTCCAACTCTAAAATTTCTGAGAAAACTCCTGACGAATAAATTGCACTTTTTTGTCAACTCGTTGGGAGACGACTTGGGAATTCTACGCCCAGTATTTTGTTCTTAAATTGTGACAACCTTTTCTAAATTTATAAGTGGAATTTTTGTTGATTTAGAACTGTACTCGCAACGTTACTTCCAATATAAATTCTTAATCGACAATTTTCTGCCCGTCAATTTTTGGAGCCGTTGCCAGGGAGTTGCAATAGTGTGCTAAATTATTGGTTAGTGTAAATATTTTTAATTTTACATATTTGCATATTTTCATTTTCTTTTATTACCATGAGCTGTATGTTTCTTTCATTGAATCACGTGTTCACTACCTAATCCGAGCTTAGCCACTTTTGATCCTAAAATTTAAAGAACTATTTCACGTATTAGGCGAGCTCGGCATCGGTTAGCCTCTAAGGGTAGTGAAGTGGTTACCACCAATTCACCAGTCCTATCTGGGGGTGAATCTGAAGCACCATTTGAGGAAGAAACAAGCTCCTCTTCTACTGATTCTATTGATTTATGCACAGGTAATATGGCAGAGCCCAGAAGGATTACTCTCCAAGAAGAAGGAGATCTGGACTTCACACTGCAACCGTATCAAGCACGTCATCCAAATCTGGCTGCAGCTTTTGAGTTAAAGACTGCGCTAATCAATCTACTGCCTAAGTTTCATGGCTTACCTGCTCAAGAGCCTATCAAGCGCCTCAGAGATTTCCAGACAGCCTGCTCAACTATTAGGCATCATGGTGCATATGAGACTATTATTTTGCTACCTGCCTTCCCGTTTTCTCTTAAGAGAAAGGCAAGGAAGTGGTTTTACACTCAACCTGAAGCAGTTGTTACAAACTGGGATTCGCTCAAAAGGGAATTCCTGGAGAAGTTCTTTCCAGCAAAGGGTACATATAGACCGAGGAAAGAAATTTCCTGTATTATCCAAGGCGAATCAGAGACTCTTCACGAGTATTGGGAGCACTTTAATAACCTCCTAGACTCATGTCCCCACCACAAGATTGACAAGTTGGTATTGATTAGCTATTTCACACAAGGCATGAAGCCTCAAGACAAGACTACGTTAGATGCGGCGAGTAATGGCTCTCTGAAGAAGTACAAGACGGTGACAGAAGCATGGCAACTGATCGCCGATCTGGTTGAGTCTACCTAAAATGCAAGGCAGAGGAACAATCATCCCAAGGCTATTGCGAAGGTTTCCTCTAGTATGGAGAATGCTGCTCTCACACAGACTCTGGGAGAGATGACCAACATACTGAAGTAGCTACAGCTAAATCAACAACAACCTCAGCCTCCTCCACAACAACAGTTTTAACTGCTGGTTCCTCAGAGAGTGTGCAGAATATGTGCCTGCTATACTCATTACACTGATGAATGTCCGCAACTCCAACAAGAAAATAACACCTTGGCAGCTACCCATAATTTTTATGACTGCCCGAATCAAGGATACTATCAATAAAGCGGTAATTATAACCAAGGTGGAAACTGTTCATACCCTGGGTCGAGCTGTTCGACCCGGGATGTTCTACAGACAAAGCGACTGACCTCTTCAAGTCAGGACAACCCGACCCCTTCTCAAAGAGCTCGGCCAAGTCACAATAAAGCCCAAACAAAGGGCCCAAATAGAGGAACATGTCCCAAATCCAAAGGCAGCCCAAGCCCGTAGAGATAAAGGCGGTTCCCTTGAAGATAAGATAAAGATAAGATAAGATAACTAACTTATCTTATCTACGAAGATCATTTTACGCTATTATAAATACACTGGATCACCCAAGTATAACTCAAACTCTGATTCTACTCAATACCTGCTTAATACCCTTGCTAACTTAAGCATCGGAGTCCCTTGCAGGTACCCCCCACCCTCCGGGGACGAAGGATCAGCATCATCCCCAAGTCCAACGAGTCGGACACAGCAACTCTGACCACGATCATCAGATCGGACTCTGCACCGCCGACTAGCATAGAAGATCTCGTCCGAGATCGACCTCTAGTTTCAGGTAACCCTCGGAACATTGGCGTCGTTGCCGGGGAACCTGAAAGTCATCCCAGCACCATGGTGGACGACCATGACAACAACCACGGCTCAGATCTAGAGGATAGAACGCCGCACAAAAATATAGACAATACACCAAAAGACACTCCCCAAATCAACAATAAGGACTCCCCAAACGAGGGAACCCTGGAGGCATTTCAAGACCGGTTAAAACAACCTGAGAAAGACGCTCTACGTCAATGAGAGGCCGAGAAGGATCTACAAAGAGAAATAAGGTGACGCTGGGAATTGGAGAACAAACTCCTAAAACTTGAAGTAGATGTCACGACTAAAGCCAGCCAATCTACTCCCGAAGAAAGCACCCGCAAGGACCAAGATCCATTCACCAAGGAGATCATGAAGACAAGAATCCCAAAAGACTTTAAACTCCCAGACATGACCTTATACGATGGCACTACGGATCCTAGCCATCATCTCAGCAACTTCAGAAGCAGAATGTACCTCACCGATGCCTCAGATGCAGTTCGATGCAAAGCCTTTCTAACTACTTTAACAAAAACGGCAATTAAATGGTTCGATAACCTCCCTCCAAGATCCATCTCGAGTTTCGACGACATGGCCAAAAAGTTCCTGGCCAAATTCTCCATCCAAAAGGACAAAGCAAAACATGCGCCAAGCTTACTGGGAATCAGACAAGGAGAGCGAGAAACCCTGCGTAACTACATGGAGATATTCAACAAAACATGCATGGATATACAAAACCTTCCAACAGAAGCTGCCATTATGGGTTTCATTAATGGCCTGCGAGAAGGGCCTTTTAGTCAATCCATGTCAAAGAAGTACCCCACATCCCTGAACGAGGTACAGGAGCGAGCGGAAAAATACATCAACATGGAGGAAAACTCCCAATTAGGAGATACCTCAAAAGCAGGGTTCACCCCTCGGGATAAAGACAAAGATTCTAGAAAAAAAGGAAGATCGACATGGAGAGAAAATCAAAAAATACCACAATTACAACCCTCTTCGGGTGTCTCTCGTGGATGTCTACAAAGAGGTTTGCAACACAGAAAAAATACCACCAGCTCGACCACTCAAAGGCAAAAAAGGAGGAGGAAACCGGGCTGAATATTGTGAATACCATCGGGTCCGCGGGCACTCCACCAATGAATGTTTTGACTTAAAAACGTCATAGAAAAGCTCGTACGAGAAGGAAAGCTAGATCGATACCTGGCCACCCATGAGGATGAACAAAGGAAAAGAAGAAGAGCAGAAGTTGTCGAACCAACTACACGATCATCCCGGATGCCAGAAAGACACGTCCACATGATACACGGTGGATTCGCCGGGGGAGGAATCTCCAAATCATCTCGCAAAAGACATCTCAAAGACGTATATCACATCGCAGAAAGGAAGGAAGCACCCAACATCCCGGCAATCACTTTTACCAAAGAAGACGCATCCGACATCGCGACAGGGCATGACGATCCCATGGTCATCACTATTATACTGTCAAACGCAAATCTTCATCGCACACTGATAGACCAGGGGAGCTCTGCCGATATTTTATTCAAAATCACCTTCGACAAACTCGGCTTGGAAGATAAAGAACTCAGAGCATATCCAGACAGCCTGTTCGGGTTAGGTGATACCCCGGTTCAACCAATGGGATACATCCCGCTCCACATAACTTTTGGAAAGGGAAGTCAGTCAAGAACACTCAAAATAGATTACATCATCGTTGACGTAAGCTCAGCCTACATTGCCCTAATAGGTCAGGCAATGTTAAATCAACTCGGTGCAATAGTCTCGACTCTGCATTTATGCATGAAATTCCCAACCGCAGAAGGAATAGCCACAGTAAAGGCAGATCAGAAGATGGCACGCCGCTATTACAACGAAAGTCTAAACCTCGGAGGCAGGGGAGAAGAATTCCACACAATCGAGCTTGGTGGAGTTCGGAGGCAGGAGGAGCTCTGCCCACAACCTGAAGGGGAAATAGAGAAAATCCAGATCGAGAACACCCCAGACCAAACAACCAACATCGGCACACTCCTGAAAGGGGACATAAAAGAATCACTCATACTGTTCCTACGCGACAACGCCGACCTCTTTGCGTGGAAAGTCACAGAGATGCCAGGCATAGATCCCAAACTAATGTGCCATAAGCTAGCAGTCTACCCAGGATCTCGGCCGGTACAACAAAGGCGCAGAAAGCTAGGACCAGAAAGCTCTCAAGCAGTGGAAGAACAGGTATGAGCTCTACTGGAGGCAGGCTTCATAAGAGAAGTCAAATACCCGGTATGGCTTGCTAATGTCATTTTGGTAAAAAAAGTCAAATGAGAAGTGGAGAATATGCACCGACTATACCGATCTCAACAAAGCTTGCCCGAAAGATCCTTATCCACTCCCAAACATCGACGCACTAGTAGATGCCTCCTCCGGATACAAATACCTCTCCTTTATGGACGCATACTCGGGATATAACCAAATCCCAATGTACCCACCCGACCAAGAAAAAACCTCTTTCTTAACCCCAAAGGCAAATTACTGCTACATTGTTATGCCCTTCGGTCTCAAAAACGCGGGAGCCACTTACCAAAGATTAATGAACAAAGTTTTTTCGGATCACATCGGAAAGATCATGGAGGTCTACGTAGACGACATGCTAGTGAAGATGCAAAACGAAGATATGTTATTATCCGACCTGACACAAGTATTCAACACCATAAGATGACACGGCATGCGACTCAATCCCACAAAATGTACCTTCGTAGTAGAAGCTGGTAAATTCTTGGGTTTTATGATCACACAGAGAGTAATCGAGGCAAACCCGGACAAGTGCAGGGCCGTACACGACATGAAAAGCCCGACTTGTGTCAAAGAGGTACAACAACTCAACGAGCGGTTGGCAGCCTTGTCCAGATTCTTGGCGGGATCTGCAATAAGATCTCTCCCCTTCTACGCCACTCTAAGGAAGGGAAAGGAGTTTAAATGGATAGTTGAATGCGAGCCAGCCTTCCAAGACTTCAAAAAATTTTTGGGACAGCCACCTATATTAAGTCGGCCACGGGAAGGAGAACCACTCATCTTGTACCTCGCAGTAGGAAATCGGGCAATAGCCTCAGTACTAGTCCGAGAAGAAAACAGTGGGCAACAACCCATATACTTCATCAGCAAAGCGTTACAAGGGTCCGAGCAGAACTACCAAAAAATAGAAAAGTTCGCTTACGCTCTCATAATAACATCTCGATGACTTCGCCCATATTTCCAGTCTCACACCATTAAAATTCGGATCAACCAGCCCATAAAAGGAATCCTGCAGAAAACAGACTTGGCAGGCAGAATCTTGTAATAGGCAGTCGAGTTGTCCAAATTCGACCTTCAATACGAAGCTCGAACGGCCATCAAATCTCAATATCTGGCCGACTTTATTGCGGAATTCACGGACACACCAGAATTCCCCACAGAATGGAATCTATACGTGGACGGCTCCTCAAATAAAACGGGAAGTGGCGCAGGCATAATAATTGAAAGCGACCAGGGGACCCAGATCGAACTCTCCCTCAAAATTGGGTTTCCTGCCTCAAACAATCAAGCGGAATATGAGGCACTACTAGCTGGTTTGAAGCTGGCTAGGGAGGTTGGAGCTCAAAAACTTATCATCTTCAGCGACTCATAGGTAGTCACTTCACAAATAATAGGTAGCTACCAAGCCAAAGATCCTACAATGAAAAAATATCTAGACAAAACTAGGGAATAGCTCGGACAACTCGGAGAGTATGAGATTCAACATATACCCCGAGAACAGAATGCCCGGGCTGATGCACTCTCAAAACTAGCCAGCACCAAACCAGGAGGCAACAATAGAAGCCTTATCCAAGAAATTTTATAGAAGCCATCAATCTCAGAAGAAGAAAAGGTCTTATCCATAACAGATCGCGATCAGGGATGGATGACCCCCATAATTAATTACCTCACCACAGAGGCCCTTCCTACAGATGAGAAAGAGGCAAAGAGGTTAAAACGGAAAGCACAATACTATACCATCATAAATAACACTTTATACAAAAGAGGGATTTCAACACCATTGCTAAAATGCGTGCCGACTCCCAACACTAAGGATATCTTAGAAGAAGTACATAGTAGCATTTGTGGCAATCACCTCGGAGCGCAAGCACTCACCAAAAAAGTACTACGGGCAGGATTCTATTGGCCAACCCTACAAAAAGAAGCCACAAAATTCGTAAAGACATGTTCGCCATGTCAAAAGCATGCCAGCTTCCACACCGCTCCACCAGAGAAACTCATCAGTGTAACCTCACCTTGGCCATTCGCAAAATGGGGACTCGATCTCCTCGGACCTTTTCCTCAAGGATCAGGACAAGTCAAATTCCTCATAATAGGAATAGACTACTTCACAAAATAGATCAAAGCAGAACCCCTAGCCAATGCCATAGCTCAAAGAAGTCAGAAATTTTTGTATAGAAACATCGTCACAAGGTTCGGAGTTCCATACTCCATCACTACAGACAATGGTACCCAGTTCACAGATGCAGGCTTCAGAAAACTAGCGGCCGAGCTGAATATAAAACAACAATTTGCCTCTGTCGAGCACCCCCAAGCCAATGGGCAAGCCAAAGCTGCTAACAAAGTTATATTAGCAGGGATAAAATGGAGATTACAGGATGCAAAAGGAGCCTGGGCTGAGGAGCTCCCACAATTCCTATGGGCATATCGAACGACTCCACATTCCATGACAAGGGAGTCACCTTTCCGATTAGCTTACGGAATGGAGGCGATGATCCCAGTGGAGGTCGAAGAAGGATCACCCAGAGTAATCCACTCCCAAATCCTACCCAAATGACCCCTATCCACTCCCAAGCATCGACGCTCTAGTGGATGCTTCATCAGGATATAAGTATCTCTCATTCATGGACGCATATTCAGGGTACAATCAAATCCTTATGTATCCACCAGATCAAGAAAAACCTCGTTCCTAACACCGAAAGCAAACTACTGTTACATAGTGATGCCTTTTGGTCTCAAGAACGCAGGAGCTACTTATCAAAGGCTAATGAATAAAGTCTTCTCAGATCACATCAGAAAAATCATGGAGGTCTACGTGGATGACATATTGATAAAGACACAAAGCGAAGAGACATTATTAACCGATTTGATTCAAGTATTCGATACCATAAGGAAGCACGGTATGCGACTCAACCAGGCTAAATGCACCTTCGCAGTTGAAGCAGGTAAATTTTTAGGATTTATGCTCACACAAAGGGGAATCGAGGCAAATCCAGATAAATGCCAGGCCATACTCAACATGAAGAGCCCAACCTGCGTCAAAGAGGTACAACAACTCAATGGAAGGTTGGCAGCCTTGTCCAGATTCCTCGTAGGATCAGCGATAAGATCCCTCCCTTTCTACGCTACCTTGAAGAAGGGAAAGAACTTCGAATGGACAGCGGAATGTGAACAAGCCTTCAAAAACTTCAAAGAATTCTTGGGGCAACCACCTATCCTATCTCGACCACAAGAGGGAGAATTGCTCATACTATACCTCGCAGTAGGAAGTCGGGCAATAGCCTCAGCGCTGATTCGAGAAGACGAAAGAGGCCAACAACCCGTCTACTTCATTAGTAAAGTTCACATCGGAAAATTCATGGAGGTCTACGTGGATGACATGTTGATAAAGACACAAAGCGAAGAGACATTATTAACCGATTTGATTCAAGTATTCGATACCATAAGGAAGCACAGCATGCGACTCAACCCGGCTAAATGCACCTTTGCAGAATTCACAGACATCCCGGAAATCCCCATAGAGTGGAACATATACGTCGACGGATCCTCAAATAAAACAGGAAGCGGTGCGGGTGTGATAATTGAAAGCAACCAAGGAACTCAACTTGAGCTCTCCCTTAAATTCGGATTCCCGGCCTCGAACAATCAAGCGGAATACGAAGCGCTACTAGCCGGTTTGAAGCTGGCTAGGGAGGTTGGAGCTCAGAAACTCAACATCTACAGCGACTCACAAGTCGTTACCTCACAAATAACAGGAAGCTACCAAGCTAAAGACCCGATCATGAAAAAATATTTGGATAGAACCAAAGAACAGCTCGGACAACTCGAAGAATACAGGATCTACCACATTCCCCGAGAGCAAAATGCCCGAGCTGATGCACTTTCAAAATTAGCCAGCACCAAACCAGGGGGCAACAACAGAAGTCTCATCCAGGAGATACTACAGAACCCGTCAATATCAGAAGAAGAAGTCCTAGCCATAATAGGTCAGGATCAAGGATGGATGACCCCCATAATAAATTACCTCAAAACAGAAGCACTCCCTACAGATGAAAAGGAGGCAAAAAGGCTAAAAAGGGAGGCACAGTACTACACTATCATAGACAACACACTATACAAAAAAGGGATATCAACACCTTTACTAAAATGCGTACCGACTTCTAACACAAAGGAAGTCTTGGAAGAAGTGCACAACGGCATTTGTGGTAATCATCTCGGAGCACAAGCCCTCACCAAAAAGATACTCCGAGCGGGATTCTATTGGCCAACTCTACAAAAGGATGCTACAGAATTTGTGAGGACATGCCCACCATGCCAGAAGCATGCCAACTTTCACATCGCCCCACCAGAAAAGCTCATCAGCGTGACCTCGCCCTAGCCATTTGCAAAATGGGGACTCGACCTTCTCGGACCCTTCCCACAGGGATCGGGACAAGTAAAATTCCTCATAGTAGGAGTAGACTATTTCACAAAATGGATCAAGGCAGAACCCCTAGCAAAAGCCACCGCTCAAAGAAGTCGAAAATTCCTATATAGGAACATTATTACGAGGTTCGGGGTACCATACTCCATCACCACAGACAACGGTACCCAATTTACGGAGGCATGCTTCAGAAAACTGGTGGCCGACTTGAACATAAAACACCAGTTCACCTCCGTCGAACATCCCCAAGCCAATGGGCAAGCCGAAGCGGCCAACAAAGTCATATTGGCCGGACTAAAGCGGAGGCTACAAGAAGCAAAAGGAGCCTGGACCGAGGAACTCCCACAAGTCCTATGGGCATATCGAACAACCTCCCATTCTACTACAAACGAATCACCATTCCGACTGGCATACGGAGCGGAGGCAATGATTCCAATAGAAATCGAAGAAGGATCCCCCCGAGTAGTCCACTACAATGAACGAGCAAACTCTCAACTTCAGAGAGAAGAACTCGACTTGTTACCCGAAATCCAAGAAAGAGCTCGGATCAGGGAAGAAGCTCTAAAACGATGAATGGCTCCCAGATATAATCTAAAGGTAGTGCCGAGAAGCTTCGCAGAAAATGATCTCATCCTAATCAGAAATGACATTGGAACAGCTCGACCCGGAGAAGGAAAGCTGGCAGCAAAGTGGAAAGGACCCTACCGAGTCATTGAAGTACTGGGGAAGGGCTACTACAAACTGTCCGAGCTTGATGGACGATAGCTTCACCGATCATGGCACGCCTGCAACCTACGAAGGTACTATAGTTAGAAAAGGTAAAAGGTATCACTAAATGGATACACTCTTTTTCCTGAAAAGGTTTTTTAATGAGGCACCAGGTCGAGACCTAGACCAATCCTACATGTATATATTCACATTTTCCTTTAAATAAAATATATTTTAGATATCCTACAAGAGTCCAAGATGCATTAATCTGAAGTATTCATCGTCCGATTGTAAAGCAACAGGTCGGCAGAAAATGAAAAACAAATTCACTGCCCGACCACGATAAAGATAATCGTCCGATAAAGGTGAAAATACGATTCACCCAAAGGACGATCTAAAGATGCCAACCGTTTTCTACAAATCGGCAAAGATGAACACAGAATAATGTAAGAAGTTATCGAAATCAATCCAAAAAAGAACCTGACGAGGTCTTACGGATAGCTAAAATAATAACTTAAAGACTGGCCGACGTGCGGAAGTCGGACCAAGTCAACCCAAGTTATAAGTAAACCCTGGAAAGAGGTTTGGCCAACCCTATTAAAGAGGATTACTTTAACTTAGAAGGGCCCAACATAATAAAAGTCTGCCCAAAACGAAAAGTTATATCAAGTAGTCCCTGAAAGAGATCTGACAAAAGATCCAAAAAAGAGGACTACGAAGAATAACTTAAAGGAGACCGATATAACTAAGTCGGACTCCTACCATTAAAAAAGTTATCAAGTAGTCCCTGAAAGAGATCTAACAAAAGATCCAAGAAAGAGGACTACGAAGAATAACTTAAAGGAGACCGACATAACCAAGTCGGACTCCTACCATTAAAAAGTTATCAAAGTAATCCCTGGAAGAGACCTGACAAAGGTCCAAAAAAGAGGATTACAGAAATAACTTAAAAGGAGACCGACATAACAAAGTCGGACTCCTGCTACTGAAAAGTTATAAAAGTAATCCCTGAAAGAGACCTAACAGAGGTCCAAGAAAGAGGATTATAAAAATAACTCATAAAGGGACCAACGCGAAGAAGCTGGCTATAAAGTACTAAAATACAAAGCAATGGCGAAAAAACTAGGAAGAACGTCGGACCCACGCAACCACAGTCTCAAAGGATCCGAGCTACAAGCAATAAGTGCAAAGCAATCCAAAGAAGCCAAGAAACAAAATGCAAAAAAAGGATATCACGCCAAAGAGAGCATAAATACGAAGCTTCGAAAAACCACCATAATCAACATCAGAAAGCGGCCTTTTGTTTTTCAAAATGAAGCTACCAGGCAAGCAACTTAAAAATGTCAAACGAGAAATAGAAAAAAAAAGAGTTCAAAAAAAAGCCCACACATTGGAAAAGTTATAAAAAATTTTCCACAAAACGCCCACAAGTCGAGCCAACTACAAATCAACAGAAGTTTTCTTGGCAGCATCGGGAGCTTTTTTGGTGGCATCAGAATCAGGAGAAGGAGGGCGAGCTTGAATAGACACAGCGTCAACAGTTCCATCATCCCGGTTCAAGATTTGGCAATCCGGATCAGCTGTAACAGGAGAAACCGAGGAGGTTGACACTTTGAGAGAAGGAACTGGAGGAGGGTCAGCATAATCATCATCTTGGTTGTCAGGGACAACCTTGCCATCCCTCACCACATTATCCAAGCTGACAAGAGACAGGTCGGCATCAGGGGCAACAACGCGAAACTGCTCCATCAAATTCTCGGAGGTAGCAGTTACGCTACCCACAAGATGGCCCTGAAGCTCACCATAATCAGCCCGAGCAGTCTCCAACTCACTCCGAAGGCGCATAATTTCCTTATAAGCTGAGACATAGCTGTCCTTATGCTTCAGGGCCATGTCTTTAGCCAGCCTCAAAGAAGCAGCAAGGGCGATAGAACTAGCCTTTTCACCCTCCAGCTCCTTCTCCACCTTTGCCAACTTCACCTCCAACTCCTCCTTCAGGCCCTTGATCCGATTAAACTCCGACTTGGCCTCCTCCATAAAAGACTTGGTGGCATGAATCGGAATCCCCTGAACTGTCCGGAAAATAGCCGCACTCATATGAGCCATCTTCACACTATTCTTGGCCATAAAATACAGGTGCTGAAGGAGAGACACATCGTCCATGGAAAGTCCCCCATAGGGAGCAATTTACTGATCAATAAATTCAACGGCATCAAAGTCTGGGGCATCTAGATTGAAGGGTTCAATGGTTTTTTGATTTTTACTAGGAGGGGGACCAGAAGCTGCAGTAGATGATTGGGGAGGATCAACTAGGCGGACCCGAGGAATAGGAATTGCTTTCCTTGGTCCAGGGGAACTCGGCACAGGAGGCTTCAAAGGAATCTGAGAAGATCCCTTTTCGGCCACCTTGGCCGAGATGTTCAGAGCAGCAGTGGCCTTCTTCGCCTTCTTAAAGGCCTTCAAAGAATTAGTATTTTTCGACATCTCTGCAAACATAGCAACAGCCAAGAGTTACAAATGTAATGTAGAGAAAGGAAAAACAAGTATAAAAGCAAAGCCAAACAAAATACCCAGAACAATTCGAACCAAGGAAGGATCATTCAAGAATCTCTTCGTATCAAGATGAGGTGGTTTCCCCCAAAGATCCTCGAGAACAACCACAAAAGCGCGTTCAACGTCATCTAGCATCTCCCAAGTGTAGCAAGATACTCGAACATCTTTTTGCCACTCTAGGGGGAAGGAGGGCTCGTCGTTTTCATCAAGAAAAAAGGGGCGGACCCCCTCAACAGCTCGAACTTTGAAAAAGTAGTTCTTAAAGTCCTTAAAAGACTCATCATACATAGCAAACACTTTGTGCCCCTGGGCGGACCGAAAAGAAACCCAAGAAGCTTTCTTTTTTGAGGAACCACCAGGCTTGGCGGAAACAAACAAATAAAGGAACAAAGTCTGGGAAGGAGTTACATCCAATTCATGGCAGAGAAGTTGAAAAATCTTAATAAAACCCCAGGAATTGGGGTGAAGCTGGGAAGGAGCAATATTACACGACCACAGCAGGTCGGTCTCAAAAGCGGTAAAAGGAAAAGAAACGTTCAACTGACTGAAAAAGTACTCGTAAACATAAAAGAAGGGACGCTCTCCCTCGACAGAAGTCGGAAAGCAAACTCTCTCGTCAGAGTCAGGGGCAACAAGCTCATAATCCTCCTCATGAGCGTTGTTACCACAAATCCTATGGCGCTTCCTCAGTTCGGCACAGAACTCGGCATCCACAACAGAAACACACAATAAGACAAGGGAGTCCAGCCAGTCCGACATCCCCTCGGGAACTCTGGAAGACATCTCTACGATGTTATTGCGAGAAGACATAGGGCCAACTAATCCTACAAGGAAGAAAAGAAGACGGGGTTACTAAAAACATCTCGGAGAAGGTAGAAAGCAAACTTAAATATCATACAGACGAGGCAAAAGTCTTGGGGCATCCTTTGGAGGCAGCAACAACAAAGCAGGGTCCTTGGGAAAAACCTACACCCCAACGTCTCTCGAAAACAAGGAAACAAGGCCTAAAGCAACAAGCATTTCGTCCAGCAAGATAAAAAACGCAAAAGTCATTAAAGCGACTATCTTTCTACAGTCTACCAGCAAAAGCACTGTCAACATCAACAATGCCAAACAGAACAAACACCAAAGATACAACCTTTTCCAGAATTAAGCAAAAACACCATCAAAGGTACAAACGGGAAAGGCAATGACAAGCGAAAGCCCTAAAGGCATTAAGCAAAAAGCGATCATGCAGAAAATGATGAAGCTCCAGAACACACGGTGATAAACAGGCACGACAAATGCAAAAAGATTCAAACTTTCCAAACAAGCATGCAAGCAAAACCAAAACTTTATCATAAAACGAAGGTCAAAAAGTAAAAGAAGTAAAGAAACAGAAAGTAGAAACCAAACCTGGAAAGTTCTGAAGAAAATGGAAAGCTGGGGCAGGAAAACGTCTCTCAAAAGAAGCACCAACAGAGTACCAAAACGAAACGGCGCAGAGAAAGAGTAAGGCAAAACAGAGCAAACACAAAGGAAAAGTTAAAAACGGGAGAAGAGAGAAATACGAAGAAGTTACGAAATGCGTGAAGAAGAAAAACCGTTTCTGGGTTTTCAAAATCAAAATAAAAGGGCCTAGGAGAAACGGGGCAATTAATGTCAAATAAAAGGCATTAAACCCTCGCACGTTTCCAAAGCGCCGATATAAAAGCGCGCGCTTTTAGAAGAAAACATTCTACATTCAAAAACTTCTACAAAGGGAATCGACAAAAATGCTTGAGTTCGGCCTCAAGAAAGGACCGAAGTCTAGGACTCGACCTCAGGAAAGAAGACCGAGCTCAAGCAGGGGCACTGTTCATACCCTGGGTCGAGCTATCCTACCTGGGATGATTGAAGATAAAGCGACCGACCTCTTCAGGTCAGACTATCCGACCTCTTTTCAGAGAGCTCGGCCAAATCGACAAGAGAGCCCAGTAAAGGGCCCAAATGGAGGAACACGACCCAAATCCTAAGGCGGCCTAAGCCTATAGAGATAAGGGCAGTTCCGCGGAAGACACGCTGACCTCAACCCTAAAGATAAAGATAAGATAAGATAACTAACTTATCTTATCCTACAAAGGTCACGTCTCAACACTATAAATACACTGGAGCACCCAGGTATAACTCATACTCTGATTCTACTCAATACCTGCTTAATACCCTTGCTAACTTAAGCATCGGAGTCCCTTGCAGGTACCCCCCACCCTCCGGGAACGAAGGATCAGCACCACTACCAAGTCTGACAAGTCGGACACATCAGCTCCGGTTGCCGTACACTTGCCGGACACGTCGGCTCCGACCAACACAGAAGATCTCATCCGAGATCGGCCTACAGTTTCAGGTAACCCTCAAAACAGAAACTATTCCTCTAGGTAGCTCTATTTCAGCTTTAATGGGTGCCATACCGAAAAAATGTGGTGATCCGGGTCCATGCATGGTTACTTGTACTATTGAGGGTGTATAATTTTTTGACTACATGTGTGATTTAGGTGCATGTGTGAGTATTATGTCACTATTTGTATATGATGCTTTGAGACTCCCTCCCTTAAAAATGTCGGCAGCACATTTTGTTTCGGCAGATAAAAGCATAATCTCGGTGGTTGGAATTGCTGAGGACATGCTAGTGAGCATTAAGGGGCTAACATTCCCTATCGACTTCTACATTTTGGAGATACCCTCTAATGACTCAGGAAGACCATCATCCATCATGCTTGGAAGGCCATTTCTAAAGACTTCAAGGTTCAAATTGGATGCCTTTTTAGGAACTTACTCTTTTGAGATAGATGACAGAGCAGTGAGCTTCAACCTGGATGAAGCTATGAAGCACCCACTGGAAGATTACTCCATCTTCCAATGCAACATCATTGATGAGACCGTGGCTGAAGTCCACCACAAAGAAGTATTCGGGATGAACATGGAGCAAGGTGCAAGTGTGGGGAAACCCTCTAAGCTTACTGAAGATACCTTGCCACCACCAATGGCTCCAGAAGATCAGGTGCCTCACCACGAGCAGAAAATGGAGTTGAAGCCCCTTCCAGCACACCTCAAGTATGC
This sequence comes from Arachis duranensis, assembly GCF_000817695.3. Taxonomy (NCBI): domain Eukaryota; kingdom Viridiplantae; phylum Streptophyta; class Magnoliopsida; order Fabales; family Fabaceae; genus Arachis; species Arachis duranensis. Next base: position 332,369 of record NW_026264911.1, read on the forward strand.
TTACCTTGAGGATAATTAGAAGCTCCCAGTTATTATTACAAGGGATCTCACTTTCCACCAGGAGGAGCAGTTGCTTGGTGTGCTGAGACAACACAAGAAAGCTATTGGGTGGAGCTTGGCGGATATAGTAGGCGTCAACCCTCAAGTCTGCGAGCACCGTATATTTTTAGAAGAGGGAGCAAGGCCTGTCTGTCAACCCCAAAGGTGGCTGGACCCCACCATTCTAGAAGTTTTGAAGAAGAAAGTGACCAGACTGATAGAAGCTGACATCATCTACCCGATCTTGGATAGTGAATGGATCAGCCCCGTATAGGTAGTCCCGAAGAAGTCTGGTGTCACAACAGTGAAGAATGATCATGGAAAACTCATAGAAACTAGAGTGCAGAACTCCTGGAGGGTGTGCATTGATTATAGGCACCTCAACCAGGCTACTCGCAAGGATCACTACCCACTGCCTTTCATCGATCAGATGCTTGATCGCCTGTCAGGTAAATCACACTTCTGTTTTCTAGATGGTTACACTGGCTATTTTCAAATTCATATAGCTCCTGAAGATTAGGAGAAAACTACTTTTATATGTCCCTTTGGAACGTATGCATATAAGAGGATGCCGTTTAGCTTATGCAATGCACCGGCTACGTTCCAAAGATGCATGATGAGCATTTTCTCAAATTTTCTTGAGAACTGTATGGAAGTTTTCATGGATGACTTTAGTGTGTATGGTGATTCATTTAACCTTTGCTTTGATAGTTTAGCTAGAGTATTAGACAGGTGTGTTAGTTCAAACCTTGTATTGAATTTTGAAAAATGACATTTTATGGTAACACAGGGTTTTGTTCTAGGACATGTTGTTTCTAATAGTGGTGTTTTAGTTGATCCAGCAAAAGTAGATGTTATTTTTGGTTTACCTTACCCCTCCTCCGTGAGGGAAGTCCGTTCATTTCTTGGTCATGCAGGTTTCTATCGGCGATTTATTAAGGACTTCAGTAAGGTAGCACTGCCTTTATCTCGACTGCTATAGAAGGATGTTGAATTCGGGCTGAGTGAGGACTGTATGGATGCATTTGATAAGCTGAAGATCACCTTGACTCAAGCACCAATTGTGAGAGGACCAGACTGGAGCCAGCCATTTGAGATAATGTGTGACGCCTCCAACTATGCGGTAGGAGCAGCGCTGGCTCAGCGCGAAGGTAAGGACCCTTTTATAATTGCTTATGCTTCTAAGACCTTAGACGCTGCTCAGTCCAATTATACTACCACTGAAAAAGAGCTTCTGGCTATTATTTTTGCTCTGGATAAATTCCAAGCCTACTTACTTGGTACTAAGGTGGTAGTATACTCAGACCATGCAGCTCTAAAATATTTATTAGCTAAAAAAGAGTCCAAACCAAGGTTAATACATTGGATATTACTGCTGCAAGAATTTTATTTGGAAATCAAAGATAGGAGTGGTTCCCAAAATTTAGTGGCGGACCACTTGAGTCGCCTAGAGCAAATTTAAAAATGACTTCACTCCTATCAATGATGCTTTTCCATTTGATAGCTTGCACGCAATATCTGAAGTAGTTCCTTAGTAAGCACCTATAGCTAATTATTTGGTTAGTCGTACCTTCCCTCCTAATTTTACTAAGCATCAAAGGGACAAGCTTAAAAGCGAGTCCAAATATTATATATGGGATGACCCATATTTATGGAGATGTGGTGCTGACCAGATAATTAGAAGGTGTGTGCCACAATCAGAATTCCATTCAATTTTAGAGGCCTGCCACTCTTCTGAGAGTGGTGGACATTTTGGTCCTCAAAGAACAGCTAAAAAACTTTTGGACTGTGGATTCTGGTGGCCCATACTATTTAAAGATGCAACTACTTTCTGTGAATCTTGCTCTCCATGCTAGAGGTTTGGGAAAATATCCAAGAGGGATGAGATGCCCCCAACAACTTATGTTGTTCTGTGAAATTTTTTATGTTTGGGGAATTGACTTCATGGGTCCATTTCCAAACTCTAATGGTTTCTTATACATACAGTTGGCTATTGATTATGTTTCCAAATGGGTAGAAGCAATTCCTACCCATAATGATGATGCTAACACTGTTGTCTCCTTTGTTCGAAATAATATTATCTGTCGCTTTGGATCACCACGAGCAATTGTGAGTGATCAAGGCACTCACTTTTGTAACAGGAGATTAACAGGTCTACTGAAGAAACATGGCATTGTGTACAAGGTGGCGACGGCTTACCACCCCCAGACCAATGCACAAGCTGAGGTATCTAACAGAGAGATCAAGTGTATCTTGGAGAAGGTCGTCAAGCCTCATAGAAAAGACTGGAGTACCAGGCTTGCAGATGCGCTTTGGGCTTACCGGACAGCGTACAAGAAACCAATCGGAATGAGTCCCTTCCGCCTAGTCTACAGAAAGGCTTGTCACCTCCCAGTGGAGGTGGAACACAAGGCTTTCTAGGCGGTGCGGGAATGCAACATGGGATTCGAGAAAGCAGGGGCTGAAAGGAAGCTGCCACTACAAGAACTGGAGTGCTTTCGCCTAGAAGCATATGAGAACTCCAGGCAATACAAAGAGAAGGTGAGTGTTGTGCATGATAAGAACATCAAGGGAAGAGAATTCCGACTTGGTGAGTTAGTTCTCCTTTACAACTCCAGGTTGAGACTCATGCCAGGCAAGCTTAGATCAAGATGGGAAGGTTCCTACCGGGTGGAAAAGGCTGAGCCATATGGCGTCTTCCACCTGAGTCATCCTTCAAGCTCCAAATTTATCAAAGTCAACAGCCACCACTTGAAGCTGTACCATGGTGAGAAAATGAAGGACAACAAGGAGCTGGAGATCTTCCTCTTGGAGGATCCACCAACAGAAGAAGACTGAGCCTGTGGACCGTCCAACTTAAGGACGTAAAAGAAAAGTGCTAGGTAGGAGACAACCCACCATGGTATGATCGTCTCTTTTTATTCTTAGTCCTATTTTATTTTTATCAGTGTTCATTCCTAATTTCTGCATCATCACTTGCATTCTGCACATAAAAAAAAAATAAGAAGAGCGCATCCACGCGCAAGCATTTATGACGCATACACGTCATGCATATGTGCGCAAAAATAAAAATAGGCAGAGAGTTACACTGGAGTGGTGCAGGAATAGTGCCACACGCATGAGCCAACCCATGCGTACGCGTGGACGACGCATACGCGTGGGTCAAAAATCGGTGTAAGTGGCTGTTTGGCCGAAAGTTCTGCTATCTTGGTGCTGGTACTATGCCTTTAGCATGGCCAGTAGTCATGCGTACGCGTGACTGACGCTTACGTGTCGCCTATGACATCCACAACCCACGAGCAAGTACCTGTCTCCGAAGGGGCCATTCAGAGGGTATTGGATCTTCCATCTAGTCCAGAGGGATTAGACGCCTATCAAGAGGCCTCTCTCGAGCGTCAGACATTCCAGTTTGACTGGGATAGCATCTTTGGAGTTATAGCACAACCTGGCATCACATGGATCTATGGCCAACATCAGACTCGACCTAAGAGCATCTCGGCTCCAGCACTTACCTTGGAGGCTCGCGTGTGGGCCCAGATTATGTTCCACTATGTCTTTTCGAGCACTCACGAGTCCACCTTCACTGCAGACATGGCTGTTCTTATCTGGTGCATCTTACTGAGCAGCCCATCAACTTACCCAGACACATCCGGCAGGCCATGGGACATGTGCAGATTGCGGGCATCCTACCTTTTCCCGCACTGATTTCGGATCTTGTCTTTGCAGTAGGAGTCTCCTATACCAGAGCCATGCTCCCACTGGCTGATCAGTATGTCTCGAACGGGACGTATATCCAACCCCCTGTACCTTCTGCCAGCCGGCCTGCAGGCCCACCTCTAGACACCCCTCCTACTTCCACTCTACCATCACCCACATCTCTACACCATCCACTACTCAGATGTTCCTTCAGATCCTTCAAAGGTTAGACCGGCAAGACCGGCAGATGGAGCAACTGGAGCGCCGCAACAAGCCCGATACATCTATCTGAAGGAGCTCATTGTTAGTACTCACCCACCTCTAGAAGAGAAGGATACCTCGGACTCCACTTCCCCTACCAGCACCGGGAGCCATGACGAGCCCGACAGTGGTGGTGATGCTACCAGCCCCACCTTGCTCCTTACTGATGGCACGGAGGATCATGCCAAGCCTTAAGTGTGGGGAGGTCAGTACCTGATATCCGGAGGTAATCTCTCTCTCTCTTGACACCAATATGTTATTTTCCTTTTGTTAGATAGGATAGATTATATGATAATAATTTCTTGCATATATGTTCTGCTTGGTTGAAGTAATGAGTTTCTTTTCAAGACATTATTTTATAGTATTTCACTAAATTCAAATTAAAATTTTTGTTAAACTTGTTTGAAGATTGTAATTTGGAACATGGTTTATAGCTAAGAACACACAACCTGTGAGATTTTGAGCTTAATTATATGGTTCCATTATTTAACCATGATTTTTTATTCTTGTATGTTTTTTCTCCTCTGTGATTGCAATCTATGGTTTGTTCCATTCTATATGTCCATTGTTTAGTGTATATTCATACATACATATGACTGAGGCCATCATTTGTTATTAGCTCACTTATCCCAATTAGCCTACCATTTCATCTACCTTTGTTTGCCACTTTGAGCCTTTTTAACCCCCAATTGTTCTTTATGTAACCACATCACTAGCCTTAAGTGGAAAAATAAGTAATTACCCTAATTGAATCTTTGGTTAGTTTAAGATAGAGATTGTGTGTCAATTAAGTGTGGAAAATTGTTGAAACTGTGGTTGATGAAAATGTATATTATTTTATTGACAAATATTGAGAATTTGGGTGCTACTCATGTGAAATTATGAAAACCATATGCTTTGATTTACTATGCTTTCATATAAAAAAAAAGGGAATAAAATCACCCTAATGTTAAGTTCAATAAAAAGATCAATGCATATGAGCTAAAATAAAAGAAAATTAGATACATGAGTATGTGATAAATACAAAAGTGAGATTATGGGTAGTTAGGCATGATTTTAGAAGCATATAGAGTGTGTGTATGTGTTAGGTGAGAACTTAGGTTAGTCAAAGATTCAGTTTATAGCTCACTTGGCTATACATATATCCTCACCCTTACCTTAGCCATATTACAACCTTGAAAAGACCTCATGATGTCTGCATTTGTACACTAGATATTTGTTGATTGGTTAGATGAAGAGCAAGGTTTTAGAAAGCATGACTAGGGGGAACTAGAGTGGATCAACCCTAAACACCTGAGTGATTAGAGTACATATACACTTCCAGTGAGGGTTCGATGCTTGACTCTATGTTCCCGGCTTTCATGAGCTATCTTCTTACAAGTTTACTTGTCTTTTATTGTGTGATTTGAATTGGTGTAATCTGATTTTTATTTGTCTTGAGAACTTGTTCATTTTTTTTAACCAAGTAGGTAGAAACATCTTAGCATGTAGTTGCATTAATATACATAGGTTGCATTGCATGAGTCTTGCTTTCACCCATTCATTCTTTTGATCCCATTGAGTTTACCATGAGGACATGCTAATGTTTAAGTGTGGGGAATTGATAAACCACTATTTTATGGTTTATATTATGCTAAATTGAGTGGTTTTATCAGTTTCTTGCACACTTATTCATACAAACTGCATGGTTTTACAAATCATTCCCAATTTTGTTCTATGATTGAAAACTTGCTTCCTAAGGAAATTGTCAATATTTAATTTTCCTTTATACCATTTGATGCCGTGATCTGTGTGTTAAGTGTTTTCAGGCTTTATAGGTCACGAATGGCTTAGAGGATGGAAAGGAAGGTTGCAAAAATCGAAGGAACACAAGAAACCAAGGAGCTGACCAGCGAGGATCAACACATACGCATAACTGACACGTACGCGTGACACGCGCAGAAGACCATTGACACGTATGGGTGACTGACGCGTACGTGTGACGTGCGTAACATACTGCAACTGTAGAAAACACTGCGGGCGATTTTGGGCTGAGTTTGGACCCAATTTTCGTCCCAGAAACACAGACTAGAGTCAGGAAACAGTAGAGACTCAACACACAATTCACATTCACTAGTTTTGGTTTCAGTTTTGAATCTTAGAGAGAGAATATCACTTCCTCTAGGGTTCTTCATATTCATAGATTCATAGATTTTCTAGTTTTATGCTTTTGATTGGATATTGAGAAGAGTTACTACCTCCGTTGAAGTTTTTATAATTATAGTTCGTTTTCTACTTCCTTACTCTTTCATTTCCCATTTACTTTGTTATGAGTTACATATAGATACGTTCGATTTTGGAATTTATTAATGTAATGATATTTTTCTATTTAATTTCATTATTTGTTGATTATTTTCAATTAATTTTAATTACCATGCCTTCTTTCTACTCCCTTTACATGCATGTGAAAATGGCATCCATGTCAATGGAGTAGGTTCTCAACTTGACTTTGGAGTTGATTAATAAGAGACCCTTAAGTTGGAATACTCAAGAGTTAACTTGTAATTGGAAGTTGTTGGCTTGCTCTCTAGTCACTAACGCTAATCCTTCCCAAGGGAGAGGATTAAGAATCAGAGTTAGCTCAATTATTTGACTTTCCTTTATTCTGTAAAGGTTAATTAAGTAAAAACAACAACCTCTTACTATTACTCTTGGGAAAATCCAACAAGGATAGAACTTCCGATCAATCTTCTCCTAGTCAAGGCTTTTTATTATATAAAAATCTTCCGTTAATTTCCATTGCTTTAATTATAATCATTTATTTGTCCATTCTCCAACTCTAAAATTTCTGAGAAAACTCCTGACCAATAAATTGCACTCTTTTGTCAACTTGTTGAGAGACGACTTGGGAATTCTACTCCCAGTATTTTATTCTTAAATTTGTGACAACCTTTTCTAAATTGATAAGCGAAATTTTCGTCGGTTAAGAACTGTACTCGCAACGTTACTTCCAATATAAATTCTTAATCGGCAATTTTCTGCCCGTCAGCCTTCAATATATTGATTCCCTATAATAATGGTGAACCAAAAAAAAGGACAGAGGATAAAATCCAGAGAAAGACCGTGATAATTAAAGCACGTAAAGGCAAGATTTAACTAATTGAAGTACACATCACAGATTCTCAACACATGCTAAAAATAGAATGTTTTAGTTTCACCTAGGAGCAAGCTATATAAACAATAAGATGAAAAGGAATTCGAAAAACCAACCTTGATTGGGTATTTATAGCTTGGTCATCTTTATAGCTTGCACTGCCTCTACAAATTGTGTAAATAACCAAAACCACCAGAACCATAAGCCCACATGATGAGAACTAAAACTGCTTTTTGCAATTGCGCAGTCCATATCCCCAAAATTTAACCTTTTTGAGCACTAAACTTCAAATGTACCAAGTTGGCAAAGAAGTCGCTGTCACCAGCTATCAACTTTGACGACATGCTGGTCTTGGCACAGTTAATAAGGGATTCCTTTCGTCTACCTAAAGTCAATAGAGAAATCCGATTTAGTAACAAATAAGATATACTAGAGCTAGTAACTACATCGCACTTATGGCAAGAGAAGCAAGCTCTGATCAATACAAAAATACAGAATGGGAAAGATGTATTAGTAGGTAATGGATACCTTGATGGAGAGAATTTCACCATTTTATTACAAGAAACATTCAATTCATCGCAACATAAGTTAAGAAATAAGAATCAACGTTAATATGTTGATATGTTAATCTGTTAAGAATCAATTTGAGTACATATAAAATATTACAGGCCTAAAACTAAAACTAACTTACCAAAACTATCATGATCAATGATAATGCAGTTATCTAAAATCAAATGCTTGTCTACTTACAAGTATTTCAGGGAGTTCATTCCAGTAAGATTTGGCAGGGAGTTCTTCTAGACATGGAAATCTAATATACTACACTAAAAATCAGTTATTTCTACTTTGGTTTTTAATTAATATATATAATAGCCACTGAAAGCATCTTAATTAGAATAGTATAGTATATAGTATTCTAAAGTTAAAACAGTGACATTCCACTAGACACTAGTCAATAATTAATGACTCACCCATGCCTTTTATATATGCAACTTCTTTACACTTACATTGTGCTCTATACTCTATAATAACATTATTAGAGAAAGAAAGCCAAAATTATGAGCACATTGATCTTGATCTATACAAACATTAAACCAAGATTTAAGATAAGTTGATTCGAGTTACCATATCGAGTTCTGATACCCTGGCATCTAGACGAGAAATCAAAAGTTTCTTTGACAGTCATTCCACCCAAATGTACATCATTTTGGCTGATGTATGCTTAAGTCTTTCTTGGTACAAACTCTTTAGTCTTGTATCCATTGTAACTTCTCCTTCCACCTATTTCATTCACATCAAGCCAAATAGTGAATTGTATGATCAACATAATATGTAGTAGTATCATGAGTCATGGCATGATATTTGAATAATATATATGATAGGAGTGAAAAATATACCCTCAACTCAGGGTCCAATTTGCAGCCAATGCAAGTAAAAGAGTAGTTTTCTCTGAAGAAGGTGAACCAAGCAAAATGGTCATCCTACACAAACCCAACATAATGGTTATGTAACCGAATTCAGCTTCTTCCCTGAAATTAACACACATTCAATTGTTTTTTTATCATTATTCATCAGGTTCCCATTTCAATACTCTACAGTTCAAAAAAAGATTGATGTTGCCACCAAACATCAAGCATTGAACCATGCATAACATAATTCACCAAATCATACTCCATCAACTCAACTAATTAAGACAAGAAACAAAAACAAAAAATAAAAATAAAATAAAATAAGATAAAATCCATCTCACAAGCATCATGAGAGTTTGACCAAAACAGATATTAACACCAAACAGATCCATTTGGTCAGAGAACAAAACACCAATTTAAGGAGTGGTAGATTATCTGAGGATAGATTCTCGATATTCTAAAACAAGAAATTCTATGAGTGGTAGCAGATCCAGAAGTGTGAGAAGAAAAACGAAGGAGAAAGAAAGAAAGAAACAAAGCAAAAGAAAAATAAAACAAAATAGCTATGCATGCGTAAGAGGATAGCAAAAACAATAAGAAATGAACCACAGAAACCATTCCAAGACTAAAACGACGGCAGCGTGCTACAAAGTTCGAGGAGAGACAGTGGATCAGACGAGATGCAGAAAAGCTCGAATGAAAATGGCGAATAGGAAGAGAGGCTGGCGTCAGAGTATCAGCGAATAGGAAGAGTGATAAAGGCGTGGAAAAGATTAGGGTTACCTGCACAACTGAGGCGAGATCGAAATGGAGCGATTTTTTGCAATTTCTGCACATTAGGGTTCAATACGAAGCGACGCGAGCAACACACGAAGAAGAGCCGGGAGGGGGTATGACGGAGATTCGGTGTAACGAAAGTTCAGTGCGACGGCGGTGCAAGGCAGAGAGGTGCCGCCGATGGAGCATTTGGAAGAGAGGGGTGTGGAGGCGCGGATAAGCATCATGTGAAATGAGGAGACACGCTTAAAGCAAAACCCTTATTTCAACTTTTCCGATGGAATATTTTAAATTACAAACAAATTTTTCGTTGGTAATTATTTCCTACAAAAAAAAATATCATTTTTCCGACAGAATTATTGATGGATTCTTTCTTCTGTCTGTAGTTTATGCTAATTCATTTTTTTGTTTCCGACAAAAAATTCCTCGCAAATTTCGTCTGTATTTCTGTGGGATAAAATCTGTCAGAAATATTCGTCTGTAATAACTAGTTTTCCCCACTGCCTTCATTGTCTATGAAATTTGCTATTCGTCATCGTTGGTTATGGCGGGAAGCTTGTTGTTTTTTCTATCACTTCTATTTCATTATTCTTCTCTATTGTGTTGTGTTAGATTTATTTTTGCTTCTGCTGTATTGATTCCCGAAGAGGGAGATGATGGCGGCTGAAGAACATGGGAGCGGTGATGGTGGAGGAAAAGGGGATGGTGGTTGTGAAAGGGTAGAAATAGAATTTGAAAGGTTAAATGAGGGTGTTTTCGAAAAAAAAAATCTTATCAAAGTTTTAATTTTCGTCTAAAATATTTTAGTCTTATGTGTTTTCATTTTTTGGTAGTATTGAAGAGACTGAAATTTTAGGTATAAAAACTAAAATTATAGTTTTAGTTTCTAACCATTGAACATAATACTGAGTTCTAGTTCTCCGATATCAGTCGCGGTATTTATTACCAAACATTACCTAATATACACGCAATAATTTCTTTTATCGTCATTTCTCTCTATAAGGTGTTAAAATACTATCATGAGATAATAAATACATAAACTTTTTTATTATGAAAACATAAAAAAGAAACATAGTATTTAATTCTCTCTGTATTTTGGTCCTGTAAACAAAACTCAAACCCAACAATTTAGGTTTTCTGAAAAAAAGTGAAAAAAGTAAAGCACCAAAATTATTCACGAAAGATATGTTAACAATAGAAAAATATCCCCTAGAGTCAAAATAATTGGTTTATTTGATCATCAAATTTTGATGAATCTATGTAATAGTGTGAACATTATTCTTGTCCGTAACATGGCCTCTAATGAATAACCTTATATTCTTATTCTTTTGTAAGTAATTTTAGAATGACACATGACCTTCTCAGACATACTTTATGTAATCAATAATTTATACAATACCAAAACATATAGCAAGTATCCAATATATCTTTTCAATGTGTATTATGCGTATAAAAATATGCATATTTTAGTTTTTGTGTTGAAAAGTCTATTTTAGTTTATGCATAAACGTATTTGTATTATTATGTGTTAAAAATTTTGTTTATTTTAGATGAAAATATAATTTTTTATTTGAATTACTATATATTTGTGTTAAAAACATTTATATACTCATATTAAAATTACATACATTATACTAAAGAAGAATCTCTTTGAATATAAAAAATTAATAATTAAATGAATTATTATATATTTAAATATATTTATACATATTGTCTTATATATTTTGTAATAAAATAATTAATTACCAGAATAATAAATAATTTTACAACAAAGTAAACAGTATTTTTTAAATTTTTGTTTAAGTAATTTTAAGATCATTTTTAAACGTTCTCCTTATTAAATAAAGAGTTTTATATTTTTTATTAATTAAATAAATTTTTGTTCTTTATTTATTATAATTTATA